>NW_009918688.1:57935-68666 GCF_000696875.1 Nestor notabilis
TGATACATGGGAGTATGGTGGAAAGATTGTGTGATGTGGTTTAAAAAGTGGTTGTGTGTTCCTCTACTGGTTTCCTGTGAGGATTGATAAATGTTTACATGGTATGGGATAGTTACTGCAAATCAGCAATAGATTAAAAAGGTTAAAATATTTGGTGCTTCTACCCATTTCTCTGAGAATGACTGTGGGTGTAAAGTTTATGATAAAAGGCTGTATTGGCTCCTGGTGTTAGGGATTCTCACTGGTGGCTTTTACTGTGCCATGTTGAAGAACCTTTCCTGTTGTGTAGAGATTAAAATCTGGGGATGCAGCTGCAGGGAATGACCTATGTTGGTAGGTAGAGTGGAGGTGGGTGAGGTGGCTAAGTAAGTAGATATTTCTTCTGCAAACACAGCATAACCAGCCAGTCAAAAGAGGTGATTATCCCACTGTATTCAGCATTGATGCAGCCTCACCTTGAGTACTGTGTGCAGTTCTGGGTCCCACTGTTTAAAAAGGATGTGAAGGCCCTTGAATGTTCCCAGGGGAGGGCAACAAAGGTGGTGGAAGGGCTGGAAGGAATGTCCTGTAAGGAGCGGCTAAAGACTTTAGGTTTGTCTAGTTCAGAGAAAAGGAGGCTGAGGGGCAACCTCATGGTTCTCTGCATCTTCCTTGGCGGGGACAGTGGAGAAGGAGGTTTCCAGTGGTAGGATGCATGGGAATGGTTCAAAGCTGCATCAGGAGGAGTTTACACTTGACATTAGGAAGCATTTCTTTCCCAAGAGGGTAGTCAAACACTGGAACAGGCTTCCTAGAGAGATGGTTGGTGCACTAAGCCTGTCAGTGTTTAAGAGGCATTTGGACACTGCCCTTAACAACATGCTTTAACTTTTGGTCAGCCCTGAACTGGCCAGGCAGTTAGACTAGATGATCACTGTAGATCACTTCCAACTGAAATAGTCTATTGTAGTCTATATCACTTGGATGTTATCTCTCTCCTCTTATGAACAGTATCAAGATCAGATTAGATGAATTGTCTGAAAGGTGTTTATTTCCCAGTATAAGAGGAAGGGGAAGGCTGGGAAAAACTTAGACTGGACACAAGGAGTTAGATGACAGGAGACACCCTGTCTGTTTTTTGAAACACTTAAGATGGTAAAAAATGGGAAAAGAAAACAAAAGCAATGAGGCAATGTGCACAGTCACCAAATGAGCAAAGGTTTGAGAGAATAGAGCCTAGTACTTTACTCCTTGAAACATGCTGTTTGCCTGGAGTCACCCAAATCCCTTACGGCAGGTGCGCAATCTTCTTCAAACTGTAAGCACACATGAAGGCTATGCCAGGGGAAACTTTAAATGAATTGTCCAGACCTATGTCCTGACTGAGCACAATACTGACATGAGAGCTCAAGGTTTCTTGAAGGAAGGTATCTTTTCAGCCATTTTAATCCTCTATGCTCAGCAAATGTTACCGAGAAAACCCTGTACTCTCCCCTTTCCTCCTCCATCAATGTTTTTATTTTAATATCCATTTTCTAGAGAGAGATGCTGTATGCCTTGGCATTGGCTAAAAATCCAGTGACTTTAGTGCAGTGATAAAGGTAAAGGAAGATCTGTGGAAAGATCTGCAAGAATTGGACAGAAATGTGAAAACACCTTCATGCCTTGTAAACCTGAGTTTGCTGATACATGGAAGAGTCTAACAGAGATGGTGTCAGCTGGGAACTGAAGAGTCATTACACCTTAATCACTCTTTGCTGGCTCTGAGGAAAAGAAACAGTTCCTAAACTGGTCATCAGTTTTGTTTAACAATTTGTTTCAAAGGAAAAAAGAAAAAAAAAAACAGAGACAAAGAGAAAACAAGGTTTTTCAGGATTAGTCAGATGTTTATTGGCTTGAGTGTTTGCTGTTTTGGGTGTTTGTTGGTTTGGATATTCTAGAAGTAAAAAGAAATACCAGCCCAGAAAAAGAGGCAAATAAGCATGGATCTGTTATTGAGGGAGAAGATGCATGTGACTGAGGATCAGCTTTTTGCTTATGGACCAAAGAATCTTCTCTTTTTTTTATTAAATGAATGTGGTTAGTATGTGACAGCTATGGCATTGTTTTGTGAAATATAGCTCTTCAACTTCTTGTTGAAGGGAGGAAAAAAAGCATCCTTCTTGATTTATTGAGAAAAAAGCCTTAAGCTGTAGGTGACATTAGCAATGAAAATGTCAGGCTCTGTACTGTGTAATACATGACTGTGCTGTGATTTCACTCTATTTAATGTTACAGGACAATAACTGGACTTCTGCTCTCTGATTACTAATTTTACATGCAGCTTTTCTTGAGAGTGACAGTTTCATATTGCTAGGGAACAAAGTGCAGCTATCTTACCTCCTGCAAACTTCAGCCTTCCTATGCAGAAGTCAGAAGGATTTACTCGTCTCCTATGGGAGAATGAGAAAACCTTAAGAATATGTGTAAAGAGGGAATTTTCAGAGAAAACTTATTTTATTTGCATCGTCTTAGTTACTGAGCTATCTGTTAGAAAGCTCTTCTCTCTTCCTGATTACAAGGGATGTCGTTCATTTTCATCCAAAATTTGTTTGTCCTGCACAAATATTTTGTCCTTTCGCTTACACTCTTAAAAAAAAAAACAAACTCAAACACAAAACCAACCAATCAACCAACCCCACCATCCCAAACATATTTTTTATGTATATCAAGATTGAAAACTTTCAACACAGAGCAACAGCAAGAATGCTTTACACTGAGGAAGGATGACTGGCACTCGTAAGCGCATTGCATGATTTACCTTTTTGCATTACATGTTTTCACTTCTCATCCCCTTCTTAAATTATGGCTCAGAGATGCTGCTGAATATCATTGTTCTTATTCACTCATACAGCAATGAAGGATGAACAAACCTACATTAGTTTTCCCTGGGAAGACGTGTCCCTGTTCTTTAACAAGGATTGAGGTGGCTGGTGCGGATCAAGTCATTACAGGACCTCATATTAGCTTAATAGGAGATTGTGGAAGTGGCTTAACACTTCAGCAGTTTTATTATTGGAATTGCACAGCTGAACGTTCAACAGCAGGACAAGATCATCTCAGTCTTATGCTGCCTTTGCATCCACTCAGGTGGCAGAGCATTGGCAAGAGCAGGGGAAGCTGCAAATGAATGTGCCAGAATGTCATCATAAGCAAGAGATCTTGCTTACTTAGGAACAGACAAGTGACAAAAATAGCACCAGTAAGTAATACTGGTGACGTTTTGGAGTCACTTCTGACTCTCACCTGCTGACCTCATGGAGGTTAAACCCATGTAATGGATGGCAAGTTACATTCAGCTGACTCTGCTCTCCTAACTGGCCTTGCTGCTTTAATTTTTAGCTTTCCCCAGTGTCTTACATGGCTACATAACTACAGTAGGAAGTCTGGTCCAGTGGTTTAATACTTTTGTATAAGGCAGTGCACAGAGTTACCATTAAATCTCGTTTTATTCCTGTTTTTTATTTTGTTATTAAAACACTGAAACACTGGTTCAATTCTGCTTGTTTGTTAAACCCCAATATGATACAGGAGGTATGCTGTAATGAGCAACTTGGCTGAGACACTTGCAGGTATCTTTTATGGGAGGAACAATGTGAGTGGGAAATAAAATTTCAGTCTCCGGCTGCTGCCATGCGCCAGTCATTATAAAGGCAGTTTAAAAATAATGAAAACATTCCCACTGGATTAAAGTTTTGAATGAGCTATGTGAATTGTAAGTGGTAATGCTGGGTTTCCAAAGTCACTTAGGATCAGTTTAATGAAGATACGGCAGTATGTAAAGTTGTAGGTAGGCATTTTGTGGAACTAACAAACTTAAATGTCATTGAGGACCTTGAAGATAACAGATTTTTTTATTTTTTTTTTAATCTAGCTAGTTGGCACTTGACTTTTTTTTTTTTCTTTTTTTTTGTTTAATGAGACCTGATTTTCTATGGAAAGGAGGTAGCACTTTTGAAAGCTGAAGTCTGCAAACTGTTTGAAACTGTACATGAAGAATAGACATATCACTGCTGTACTTGTTTCTGAAAATCCTACATTTAAGGCACTTCTGAAAAAGGAAAAGGGGAAATTGTATCTGGTTAGAATAGTAGCAGGAAGTTTAAGACCATTAGGAAAACTCCCTTTGATGTAATGAGGAGTAGTGATATGACCTCTGAAATTGGGATGAGATTTCCTTATTCCTTTGCCTAAAACAAATGTTTGGATTTCTTCTTATTGGTTGAGCTGAAAAAATGGAAACTTCTCTCTTTTTGCATTTCAACTCAAACTATGTAGCACAGCCTCTGAATAGAAAGTAGATAATACAAATGAAAGAGGGCTAAATATAAAACTCATTTCCAGCTAGCTCTATATAAGCACTAAAAACAGAAATAAAGGAGATTTCGTACCTTCGCTATAGCATCCAGCAATGAAAATCAATCAGTTTGAGCCAGGTTCTTAATATTAAAATAAACTATTGACTTGCAGTAGGAAGTAAAACAAGAAGTGAAACATTCAGAGTAAAGAAAGTAGATGGAAAGAGCGAGCAGATTAATGGGACTACTTTAAATACAATTTTGTGTGTGTGTCCATGATGTCTTAGTACAAGTGAAAATCCAGTCGATTAAACTTACATCGTTCATTGAAGTCCAATTACATGTACTACACAGTGGGAATGTGTGATGGATTGACCCCAGCTACCAACTAAACACCCACTAGCCAATTGCTTACTGCCCACTGTCTCCCCTACTCCCCCCGCAGCAGGATGGGGGAGAAAACTGGAAAAGCAAAAGTAAGAAAAAAATCAGTTTAATCACTGCAGCAAAGCTCTGTGTGCAGGCAAAGCAAAAGAGGGAATTTATTCGTTCCTTCCCATCAGCAAGAAGATGTTAGCCACTTCCTGTAGGCCTCCGCAAGCATAATGCTTACTTGGGAAGATGAATGCCATAACAGTAAATGACCCTCCTTTATCTTACTTTACCTGAGCTTTTATTGCTGAGCATGACATCATGGGGTATGGAATGATATCGCTTTGGTCATTTGGGGTCAGCTGTTGTGGCTGTGTCCCCTCCTGACTTCTTGTCCAACACTCAATGAGAACATTGTCATTCAAGCCCACTTTCGTCTCGTTTTACTTCAGAGTGTGTAGTTGCTGCTGGTGTTACTGTGCCTAGTAGTGGCCATTCATGCTGGTCAGAAGAAGGTGCTACTATGACTGCAGCTGCTGGAGAGTTCTGCTGTACCTTGTCATTCTCAAGGCATCCCAGGGTTTCACTTGGCCATTTTGCTAGGCTTCAGTTTCCCCATTTTGTTGGATCAAGTGAATTCTGTAATAAGGCTATCAAGACATGTAACTCTCTGGTCACAACTGGAGGGAGGAGCTTTGGCTTTTTTAGTGCTGGAGAGGCTTGATTTTTGTTGCCTATTTATTTGTACCAGCCAAAGTTTTGGAGTCTTGTTAGAAATTAGTTCCCAGCGTGTACATTGCTCGTATGGGATGGCATGTTCATCCCTTCAGCCCTCAACAGGCAGTCTGGCTGGACTCAAAGTTAGTTTAACCTGTTTTGATTGCAACAAAGGACACTAAATCCTCAGCACTGTTGTTGCCTTAATTTGGGCATGCTGAAATCACATGCATGTGAATCTCATATTTTGGAATAGTTTAAGGTTGGGAGTTATAAAGATGCCCTGTCTTTTCAGTGGTGGTCGCCACTTCAGATAAAACAGAACTGGACACTCAGTGTGGTTGGGTACTTTTGTTTCCAATGTGTAGGATGTGGCTGTATTCAAAATGCAGGAGTTCAGACATGTGATCCGTATTGAAAATCTGCAGGAGGCAGCTCTGTGAGTTACACATTGATGTTGCATTTAAATGAGGCATTTGCTATTTTTTCTGTTACTGCTGAAAAAGCCCAACTCTAATGGTAGCTTTGGTTTTAAGTGTTTGGATTTTTTTTTCCCTGTAATTACACACTTCTGGGTTTATATATGTGTGTGTGTGTGTATATATATATATATATTTAACTTGAGTGAATATCTGTGCCTATCTTTAGCTTATTTCTTTTCAAAAATTCTTGCTGTAGAATGATAAAAGCATACAATAAACAGATTATTTGTAACTGGTACAGAGTATCTCTCAGAATACCAGAAATACTGAGCTCTTTAGAGCTGCGAACTGACTTTATACCATGACTTTATTAATATTTTACACCTGCCCACCCTTTTAATGGAGAAGATATGTTTTTAAAGTTTTAAAAGATGTGTTTAAAGTTGCTATATAGGTGTACATTTTTGTATTTTTCTTTGCTTGAAGCAGCTGATGTCCCCCTGAATTCTGAACAGGATATTTGTCTGTGATATTGAAGAAGCCTTATAGCTCTGCCTGTGTAAATACAGTTCCAGTTACTTCTGAATGCCCTAGTAGTGTTGTCGGCATTAGGTAAATAAACTAACTGCATTAATTGCTCTTACATCCCTTGAGTGCATCTACTTTGTGGGGTTTACAGTAATGTTAATGTATTGTAATCCATTATTATCTGCAAAATTAAGATTTTCTTTCTCTGCCTGCGTCTGCCATTGTTAATTCAGAAACTGTAATAAATGCATTAAAAGAGGGAAGTAATAAGCAAAACAAAGTATAATTTCATTCTTCGTGCTGGCTTGGAAGAAAATAAATAGTGAAAATATGCAAAGTTAGCACACCACTAAAGTGAGACTACAAAGCAGTCATAAACCCCTTCTGTAGGTGTTGCACTTGCATTTATTATAGAAACGGGAAGAAAGAGACCAAGTGCAGTGATGCACTGAAAGCAGGACTTGGATTCATATTGAAGGACTGGGGTCATGTGGAAGCCGTGAGCGGTGTCATGCGCTGGAATGGGAAATTACCCAGATGGGCACACTGGGACAGTCATTTTTATCAGGAAAAATGATACACCATCAGAAAGCTGAGATTCATCAAGAAAAGAAGGGAAATCCCAGAGGAACCTGTGTGTGGGCACAGTGCATCATTAAGAAAAAAAGGTGGCTGAATGAGCAGATGAAGCTTTATCAGATGCAATAGTTTTGATTTGAACATAATTGCTTTACCATGATTTGGGAGCTGGCTGATACTAAACATGCATTTCTCCTACTAATTTTAACTGACAGAGAGCATTAGGAGATGTCAGACACAGATTCTTAGTTTAGCCATTGCCTGAGTAGGTGAGCATGAGAGAGCCCATGACATGATGAACAACTGGGGCCAGTCAGAGAGTTTCAGAGAGATCCAGACAAGCAAAGGAAGAAATCAGGGTGGGAGCAAGATGGTGAAAAAGAAGGAAAGAAAGTGGAGGGGGAGTGGAAGTTTTGGGAAAGCTTTATAAAATGTTTTTCGCAAGGCTGAGCTCAGGCAGAAATAGACGCTGAACTGCCTGGAGCAGGAGAAACATCTGAAAGCTACATGGTCTCCCAAGAGGAGCCAGGAAAGCAGCTACATAGAGGGAATGTACAGGGAAGTGTATGGCAGAAGCAAATATGCATTATTCCTTTTGCGAGCATTGTACTGCATCCTGCTGGGGCTTCAGTGGCTCTTCCATGGAGTTTCGGAGGAGATGCTGGTGCTACACCTTACCGTGGGTGGCACATCTGGCAATTTCTACCAACTTAACAGCTTGTCTTGCAGGACTCTAGCCTTGCAGCGGTGGTTCTGTCTTCTCTGCCAAGGAAGCAGCTGCAGGAACACTTGCAGGCAGAAGTGCCAGGGCACAAGCTGTGTAGGGCAGGTAAACAGCAGCCCAGGGGATAGAAAGTGGGCTTTCCCAGTGGGTAGGATGTCACAAATGTCCTGTTGTTTCAATGAGATAATCTTGTGCCATTAGTCTAATCACTGTAATTAGTCATGCTGTGCTCAGTGGTGATGTCCCTTGGGACATATTTCAAACATTTCCTCCTGTTATGTGCTTGGAGGGTGCTGGCTTTGAGAGTAAAAAACAGTGCTGTTATCCACCATACCAGGAGAAATCTGAGCAAAGGAGACAGTTGCAAAGCATAACTTTCAGCAGTCACAAAAAGATGTGCATGGGGGAGTGTGGGTGAAAGTTAGGAAAGGAATAAGCTCGTTGTATTGAATGGGATGTGTATATTTATACAGGGGTAGGTTAGTCCGTGTTGGGTTATTGATCTTGGGAGGTTTCTGCCTTTAGCATACATTTTAGAGGAAGAGTGTCAGTCTAGAGCTGTAGGGTACTTACAAATCCAGGAACAGGCATGTAAAATTCAGTGGTACGATTTTCATATAGACATAAAGCAATTGCAATGAAATAAAGGAGGTTCTTTAATTTCATGAGGCTTAAAAATGAGTATGGCCCACAAGGCTGTACAAATCCCTCTTGATTTTCTAATGTGCGGCAGCATTGGGCTTTGCAGAGTAAATAGAGCTAATAATTTCTAGGAATTTGTCTGATCCATTGCTTGAGAAGCTGAGAGCTAGGGCTTGTTCCCTTGAGTCAGTTGTAACTCCTTTCTTCTGTCTTAAAATGTTAATAAACAGAGCCATGGAACTTCATGGGTGTTTGTAGAGCGTTGTGAATTGCAGCAATGAAAGATTGTCCTCTAAAGTATACGGTGTTATTCCTAGACTCCTGTGGGGTAGAGTGTCTTCCCTTTGTGTGTGTTTGACTTAAGGGCTGAATAGCAATTGTCAGGGCACTGAATATTTACAGTTAAATTGTGGTAGAAGAATGGAAGAATAGATAAACTTTCCATTAATGTAGGTGAAGAAACAGATGCATTTAGTGAACATAAATGTGTATTTGCCAGTCTTTCAAGAATGTTCAAAACGCTATTAAAGTAGAACAAAGAAGCTAACTAACATTAAGTAGAGCTTCTCTGTAGGAATAGATAAGTATCAGAAAATAACTAACTGCAAAGCCCCTCAGAAAAGCAATGCTATAGAAATGCACACACACTTTGCTACTCATGTCCCACATTCATTAAAAAGCATCGAATGCTCTGAATCAGCACCAACTGTTTCCTGAGTTCCTATTTATTAGGAGATGCTGATCTACATTTAGTTATATTACTGTCTCACTTCCAGAAACCTCAGGTTTCTGCTCCTTTGAAGAGTGTATCAGCAATGCTTTTGGTTTCAGAGCAGTACTTCATCATTCTGTAGTTTCTCTGCCCCTCCAACTGCCTTGTACAGATGATGCAGAATGTTTCTTGCAAGTTTAGGGACTACAGTGGTTTATGTGCAGACTAAAGATTTTAGTAGGCAGAGGAAGTGCCTCTAAAGAGGATCTCTGATTTTTAAAAGTAGCTGCAAAAGTGACAGCAAGGTTATGTTTATTATCCATATTTATTGTCTCCCAATGATGTCTTAGTTTAGCCAGGAAAATAAAAGATATTCTCATCCTTTTAGTATGTTACGGAAGTTCTATACTAACATAATTCTAGTGAAATCAGTAACAATGCAGTGCTCTAAAATAAATATAACGGAAACATACGTAGTGGTCTTACTTATAAACTCAGAGCTAAACTTATAATGTAAGCGTGAAGTTTGTTATTTTAGGTCCATCAATGACAGAATCATTTATTTAAAATCTCTAACATTAGAGTGCTATAAACCCACTGTAACTTCTTTTCGTATCCTTGGCATTGTAGAGATCTCATGTTGGTGTCTAAGTGACAAATTAGACACTTCTATATCATCGTTAAATATATACCATTACTGGTGCTCTATCTATAAGAGTAATTCTGGCAATAAGGATTAAGTGATATCATTACTCTTCCAGATAGTCTCAGGAGAAGCCAGAGAATGATGTCATGTCTAAGCAGGCCTTTAATCCTAGACATATCTTTTAATATCCTGATTTACATGTGTTTTTGCTATAGCGAGAAGAATCACGGTCTATGCTGAAACTATATGGGGTTTTTTTGGAGGCTGTCAGTTTTTCAACTTCAGCAGTAGAAATAAATACTTTGAAGAAAAACTGTGTCTTTTTTAGATTGATCTCTATGTATTTGCCTATATGTGTATCATACGCATGTATGTTTCGTTTAGCTTTTATAATTTGGCTGGTTTTTGTCATACCTATGTTCCAGTCCTAGAAAAAGCTTAGATGAGATCATGTCAGAAAGGTTTATTGGATTGAGTGAGTTTTGTTGTGATTCGTTTGCTTGCTTGTTTATTAGAACTTTTCATTACTAATAGCAGCCTTAGCACTTCTATTGCATTTCTATTGCCAGAAATGCCTTTGCTGAAAGAATTGTTTGACTTTTTTTTTTTAAATTCTACACATTAGTAAAAATCATACCAACAAAAGACATTGTCACTGCTATAGGCTACGCCTGTGAGACCATTAGCTGCTTCAGTTGCGCCAAGATGGGTTGTACTTGCATAACGATACCAGCAATCCGTTTCTGAAGTAGATCTTGCCTAGAGGCACATGCTTAACTTTACATACTGCAAGTAATTTCACTGATTTCAGAAATTATTTATAAGACAAAATTTTGGTCCCCACATTCCACAGATTCCAGTGGAGCTACAAGCCTCCTGTAGGGTAAAAAGCATTTTCAGACTCTGGGCTAGAGCTGATAGAATCCTAAAGGCTACAATAGAGGTAGAAATTCATCTTCTGATACTGAAGAAGTGAGACTTGTGTGTAAACTGTGGAAAACTTCATAAAATCATAGAGTGGTTTGGGTTGGAAAGGACCTTAAGATCATCTAGTTCCACCCCCCCTGCCATAG
>NW_009918688.1:68825-69134 GCF_000696875.1 Nestor notabilis
GGGATTTAAAACCTATACCCCTTTGGCCTACCACTACAGTCCCTAATGAAGAGTTCCTCCCCAGCATCCTTGTCTTCATACAGAAGATGCTCTAGCCCTCTTATCATCCTCGTGGCCCTCCTCTGGACTTGCTCCAACAACTCCATGTCCTTTTTATGTTGAGGACACCAGAACTGGACACAATACTCCAAGTGAGGTCTCATGACAGCAGAGTAGAGGGGTAGGATCACCTCCTTCGACCTGCTGGTCATGCTTCTTTTGTTCAGCCCAGGATATGATTGGCTTTCTGGCCTGCAAGCGCACACTGAA
>NW_009918689.1:0-1463 GCF_000696875.1 Nestor notabilis
TCTGCCCGAACCAGGACAAAAAAGAACACACGAGGAAAAGGAATGGGATCTTGCTCATTCGCCATCGTGGCAGACAGATGTAATTGCGCGTATATTCTTCCCTCCTCACTGTGCATTGCTCCAGATCTAGAGGGAGCTTCTTTTAATGTTGCCACAGTTCCTCCTCAGCACCTTCCATTAAACCTACCTGAGCAGGATTCTTCCACCTCTCTGGGAAAGCATCTGCAATTTGCCTGTTACTGGATTAAGAGAAACTGTTTAGTAATTTTTGCCCACTCCAAGTGCTTGCTTTTGAGCAGCACAGTCAAACAGTTTCAAATTGTACTCTTGACAGTTCATGGTCATGTACACAAAAGATTCTTGCTCAAAACCTGCCTGTTGGGAGTCCTTGAGCCTATACATCCCGTAAGGGCTGAGCTTAGTGTCCTCTCTGCAGGAGCAGTCTCATTGCTGGTGCTCTTTTCGTGTGTGGGGTGAATCTGCTGTGCCGTTGGGGGCTGAAGTTCTCAGATGTAGAGCTGAGACAAGCCAGTGAGCTGTCCTGGTAGGGCCAGACTGACCCAGCTGGCCACTGTGAGTGGCAGGTGTATTTGTTTCTCATGTGAGCCGTAAAATCAGCATTTCCCCTTGAGTCTAAAAATGAAAAAAACCCAATTCACTCTGGCTTGATTTTCTTCTGTTCCTTCTGTGGAAGAGAGAACAGGGGTTTCCTAGGCAAAGAGGACCATTTTAGAAGCCCATAGGCAATTCTAGGGATGTTTCAGAAGTGTCCTTTTCACTTTGTCGTGGTTCAAGCCCAGCCAGCAACTTGGAACCACGCAGCCGCTCACTCACTCCCCCCCTCTTCCTTCCTCCCCCCGCTCCCGGAGGGATGGGGAGGAGAATCGAAAGAATGTAACTCCCACGGGTTGAGATAACAGCACTCCAGTAACTAAGGTATAATACAAACCACTACTGCTACCAATAATAATGATAAGAGGAATAACAAGGGGAGAGGACACAACCGAGCACCAGCCGCCGACCGATACCCAGCCCGACCTGAGCAGCGATCTGGGCCTTCCGGGTAACTCCCCCCAGTTTATATACTGGGCATGACGTGCTGTGGTATGGAATCCCCCTTTGGCCAGTTTGGGTCAGGTGTCCTGTTTCTGCTTCCTCCTGGCTTCCCCTCCTCTCTGGCAGAGCATGAGACTGAGAAAGTCCTTGGTCAGAGTAAACATTACTGAGCAACAACTAAAAACATCGGTGTTATCAGCATTGTTCCCAGACTGAAAGTCAAAAAAACAGCACTGCACCAGCTACTAAGAAGGAGAAAAAAATGACTGCTGTAGCTGAACCCAGGACACACTTCATGGGAACCAGAGTCTCTGGGAAGATCATGCCCTCAGTCTGGCTAGTACAACTGGTAGGTCTAGTTAAAAGCTGATGTAAAAAGCTGCAGCACAAAGGAAGCCATTTGTAGG
>NW_009918689.1:1488-14607 GCF_000696875.1 Nestor notabilis
TGAACTTTATTGGTCCTGCTACCAAACCCATTAAAAAAGCTATACACTCTGCAGTATTGTTTCCAGGTCTGGGTTTTGTTAACAAGCCACTGACATATATATGGCTCAGGGTGCTGATATAGCAGGTGCATTCCTCTTGCCAGGAAAGGGTTCAGTTCAGTTACTAGTTTCATCTAGTTCAGTTTCTAGGTGCCACTCTTTCAAGAGTTTGCTGCTGTAAATAGGGTCTCAAAGGTTCATTGTATGCGTGGCATACATGGCAGAGATGCTCTGCCGTGAGACCTGCGTCCCACAGAAGGAATCAGACTACTCTGACAACAGCTCACATCACCTTTAAGGCAACGGAGAGACATCCTGGAGGCCAGATCAGGCTCCATCAGTTGGACTACCCTGCAATACTGTATCTTTCAAAGAGTGCTGCAAAGCCAATGTATGTGGCTCGCTCACTCCAACACCAGTGGCACCCGTATTGCCATACATGGCTATGGAAGCAGAGTCTTTATATTTTATGCAAGAAATGGAGATGGTGATTAGTGTATTACACCTGTCTGCACCCATTGCTGGGAGCAGTGGGTGCAATGGATATCTGTGGTTTTCTTTTGCTTGTTTTGTTTTGTTTTTCACTGACACTCACTCTGCCAAATATGGTTGTTAATATGAGCTACACAGCACAAAGTATGGATCTGCCAGGATATTTTTCTTGCCAAGGAAGGTGAAGGTGAAGCAAAAGATTCATCAAAATGTTTAACTTTTTCCTCCTCCCAAGAAGAATGGGTAACTTGGCAAAGAAAGGACCTCGTTGGAAAGGGACTTTTTACCTTCTCCTGCAGTTACATGAAAAACACAACTGCTCCTAAATGAGCTTCTTTTGTTGTAATGAGCTGATATCCTCATCTTCCTATAATACCCCAGCAGCAACGTCTCTTCACTTTGGGAATTTTATCGATCCATTGGTTGGGATTCTTTGGCTCTCCTATTTCTAGGGCATAGGTAGCATGGTTCCACTTGCAACTGAGTGCTGACCAAAATGTTTTACAAGTATAATAAAAGATGGGCTCAGCCTTGCAGAAGTGCATCTTGGAAAGTTGAATGAGAGTTGGAAAACAAAAACAGAGTGTATTTGTATTGTAACCTAAAAAATGTACCCAAGAAGTTTCTGAAGGTCCAGAATAATTTTATCTTTGCATTAGAACAGCACTCTCTATTCAAATAAAAATCCTAAAACATGTGCTAAAACAAGTCCTTGCTAGCAGCTCAATATTCTGTTTTCCCAGACATCAGTCATTATTAGCATTCTAGTGCAGAAGAGTCTCCATGTAACAGGACTATCTTCTAAATGACTTTGGATGATAGACATAATGAAGTTAAAAATTTCACTCATCTTTGCCCTGTCATAAATGAAAGCACATATTATACTCATTCAAAAAATAGCTAACCATAGAGTTAGGTTCAAGTTACATTTTCAATGTAGAAATGTTTATGCTGAAAAAGCCTAGACACTTTCTTGGAAGTAGTTTAATGATGTAAAATAGTCCATTAATGGGTTTTGACTACTGTTCAGTTTTTAAAATAATGTCCTTTATAATTAGTTGTTTCATCATTCCTTTATGTGCCTTGCTTATTTCAAATTCCAGGGAAAGAAGACTGCTAAGCTGATATAATGAGATAATATCCTTCACTGGCATAAGTAAGGCTATGAGATGGACTGCTACCCACATTGGTAATTATACATGCTCCATTTCCACAACTGGAACCAGAATGAATACTCTACAGCGTTTTACTGTCTCTGAATAACATTAACTGAAAAAAACAACTGAGTAACTTGTTTATATATTAGTACTGGAGGAAGCAACCTGAGCTGGTTGTCCTTGAGTTTGTGGAGTCAAACTCATTCAGTGAGCACTTAACACAGGACTAAGGAGGAAAGCCATTTTGCCATCTAAATACAATATTTGCTCTGCCAGCTCTGCCACCCCACAGGGATGCCAGCTTCAGTTCTGTATGCCCTGGGAAGTCACCAGAAGGCAGGGAGGGCATCACAGATTGGTCCAGGTTTCAGAGACAAGCTTTATAGGTGAAAAAATTGACACTTCCATCCCTTCTCTGTAGGATCTCAAAACACTCCGTGAATATTAACGGTCTTAGGGTGAGGAAGGAAGCATTTTATGCCTATTTTGAGTTGGAATAAGCAGCAAAGATTTAGCTCATGGTCATATGGGAAATAGGTGAGTGCAATGTAATCCATGTGCCCTTTTAGAAAACTGTTTTGACTAATGAATGGAGGCAAATCCACCTACTGCCTATCTGGCCTCACTGACCTCTCTGGCAGCACAGCTAGCATAGATTGCTGTCAAGGCTTAGAGGCAGGATTTCAGGTAAAAAGCACATGCACAGTCAGAGCAGCTTGATGCTCAGATAAATGAAGCCCCCAGTGGTCCCTGTGCCTGTACTGGGTACAGAACAACTAAAAAAAAGGTCAAGAGCAAAAACATAGAGGTGACCCCGCAGCTCCACAGTCCCTCCTCATGGGGCTGCAAACAGGGCTGCAGGCTGTGCCTCAGGAGCACGTACACTCTGCCATCGCCAGCAGGCAGGGGGAAAAAGCCTCCTGTGGCCCAGGACTCCCCCCGAGAGAGTAATAAGGATTGCATTTAGATTCAGTGGGAAGAGTCTCTGCTACTTACAACCTTTAAAGCTTGCACTGCAAAACCTATCAAAGAGTACTTGCTTTTCATTATTACATTTTGGCGCTTTTTCAGTAAAAAAGCTTTGTCCTGAATGCAGCCTGGAAACATCAAATGGAAATACATATTACATGAAGCAGGGGTTTCCAAACAGATCTTGCTTTGAGTACTGCTTGCTGCAGCAACCCTTGCTGCTGGCAGGGATGGCATCTGGAACTCTTGGTTTCAGCTGTGGCCAGGGCTCCTGATGACGATGGTAGCTGCCAGCACTGACTTTGTACCAGCACTGGGCCTCTGCCCATCCCACCTCCAGCCCCTCAGCCTCTCATCAAACCTTTCCCAGCACTAATATGCCAACCATAAACTTCCTAATCTTTCCCCAGCCACACTGCCCTTTTTTCCCTCTCCTTTTCCTCCTATCCCAGTTTCAGCAGCTGGCCAGCACTGGCAGTATGCTGGTAAGAGCTGGCTTTGGTGGCAGAGACAGCTTGTGTACAGGTACCAGTCTCACAGCTGAGCACCTTTCTACGTAACACACAGCAGTCTGACTGCTAGCAGTACTACACAGGATGCAGGATGCATGCAGCATGTCCAGGAAAATTGTGAATTAAAAAATCCAATCATTTTGGGTGGAAAAAAAAAAAGGGTGTCTGAAATGTTTTTACCTCCGCAAAATTTTTTCTTTCTGTGGAAACTTATAAATGAACTTTGAATGCTCAGCTCTCCATGGCCTGTTCCTTGCAACGTATAATGGTTTGCTGAATGAGCTGATGGGCTTCTCTAAATTTTAGTTTTCTAAGTCATCATGTATCCTGCATTTATAAAAAATGGCTAGAAATGCAGGACTTTGCTGTTCCCTCAATATGGACGTCATTCCTTTATAAAGCTTGAAAATATTTTTCCTCTGGTATT
The DNA here is from genome assembly GCF_000696875.1 of Nestor notabilis. Taxonomy (NCBI): domain Eukaryota; kingdom Metazoa; phylum Chordata; class Aves; order Psittaciformes; family Psittacidae; genus Nestor; species Nestor notabilis. Next base: position 5,085 of record NW_009918689.1, read on the forward strand.
TATTAATTTTGCTGTGCTGTATATCCAATTAGACTATTCTGCTGCAAATTCAGAAATAAGAAAAGTTCCACCTCCCTCACACACAGCTCCATTTCTCTTCAGTTTCATTTCCCTCAGGGTCACTGTTAGGTGATGATATGCAGTAATGTCCCCAGTGAGGTGCTATTTCCATTAGCTTTCCCCTTCAGAGGTGGTCAGAGGTCTGATTTCTTACATGATTTGTTTTCTTGGCTACTTAGAAAATAAGGTTTAGTTCTGATCCCTCTTCTACACAGAAATGTTTTGTTTTCAGGTATTTTTTCCTTTTCTAGTAAGACAATGTCTCTTACCTCTGGTTTTAAAACAAGAAGTATATTTTGGTGGATTGTTTTTTTAATCAACATTTAATACTATTTATATAAAAATGGTTATAAAAGGAGGAAGAAATCACATGGCAGAACATAGCATGCAGATCCATACATGCCTGTTAAGCAGACCACAGAAAATGCTCTCAGGCACATCTACACAAAATGCAGTGAGAAAGCAAAAAAATACATCCTCCTGTGGAGCACAGAGTGGGTTTTGTAGATGGGTAAATGTATAAGCTCCATGCTAAAAAGACGCAGTAAATTCAGTAGATGTAATCAAACATGATTCAGCATCCAATATGTTTTCAGTTATGCTATTTTGGAAACTGCCTTTGGGGGAGGAGAGAAGATGACAAACCAAGTACAGAGTTCCAGTTCTTCTCTCAATGAAGAGTCGTTTGAAAGTTCATATTCTTTAGAACACTGAAATGTTGTTTGGATTTTTTTTCTGATCGTGAAATTCTGACACACGGTGGCACTTCAGTGCCTTTCTGCACTTTAGCTTGTAAGAGTAATTATTCCCTTAATTTTACTTGGTAGCCTTATATCGGCTCTTCACACTTGAGGTTTGTGGTAGGGCTTTGTGAGAGAAACTGGAAACAAATGGCCCTGTACGTCATGTTCAAGGACCTTGAATGAACTGTTGTGGAAGTGAGTTTGGAGACATGTTAGTGCTGGTACCTCAGGGGAATCCATGACCCAGAAGTTTGGAGGAGGGGGTTTAGACATGCAGTGTCTGTTACTGGAAAACCAGAATTATTGCTTATATAATCAAACCCATAGATAAGCATCAGAGATGGAATGATTTTCAATCACCAGTCCTATTTCTTTCATCTAGTTAATTTTTCCATATTTTCATTGTGTATTTCTTACAGTTATCTACATTTAACTAGGTAAAGAGTCACCTATTATACTGCAATTAAATCTGTCAAGTTTAAAGCTAGATTAAACTGTATCATTTTCAGCAGACTTTTTTTCCACCCCCTGAATTGACATCTTTTGTTTTCCTGAGCAAATCTAATTGAAGCTCCTTAGGGGTGTTGCTTGCCCACGATTTTCTCTGTCCTTCAGAGAGGACACCATCTCCCAGCTTTATTGTTGATTATGGTCTGATGTTATCAGAAGTTGAATTTTCTCTCCCACAAATCTTTTTTTCTCTGTTTCAGTACAGAAGGAAAGCAAATATCAATTTTTTTTTTTGCTTTTTTATCCCAGAGACAGAAATTTCACCAGAACTCCTGATGTCTTGATAAATGGTCAGGATTCAAGAGATATATCAAGTTCTTCTGTAAGAGAGAAATTTCAGTTTGCAATCACCTCAAATTTAAATAAAAACTCCAATTACTCTGAATTCTTACAAATTGCTTTGAACAATTAAAAGCCCATGGGAAAACCTATTAGTCTGCTTCCTTCTGGGGAGCAGAAACCTGTGGGAAGCAATCTCTCAAAATGTACATCTGAACATCAAATGTTTGGCAGAAGCCTGCTTCATCGCACAAGCTAAGTAGTTAACATAATAACTGGTGTAGTTAATGTGGTTTATCAGAATGATAAACCAGAATGGAAAATCAGTTGTGTTGTCACCATAGCAGGAGTAACTAGGTCTTACATAGGAATGTTATAACTGCTGTCTAGGTACTGAAAGGTGTCTGACTTTCCTTTTCAATCAATGTCCACATTTGTTACCTGTCAGAGAAGGGCTTCATTCTCAGCTATTAGGTGGTTTTGTACCCAAAGTGCAGTATGGCTTACATTCTTGCCCTAGAAGATATACAGCTGGGAATGGGTGTAGTTGGGAAACAGCTAAAATCAATTTTTAAGCAGCAGCTATAGATACTACATGCTACTTATCTGCATTCTTGAGCACCGTTATGCTCTAGACTGCTATACTCTTGAGCACTACAGAGTCTGGTCAAGCCATCATTTCATTGTATTAGAAAGCCTTCAGATAATCATTACACTGAGCTGATTACATAATTCATCACTGTTATGGCAAAACTGAGGTATTGCCAAAGGCATCAATCCTGCTTATCCTAGCTGGCCAATAGCCCTTTGTTTCCCAGAGGTATAGTTCTGAGTTTTGTGAGGTCACCTGTGATACAGCACCAGAGACCGGAGGCATTACGAGGCTCAGTTAGAAAATGTGGATGTCTTTGCTTTAGCAGACCTGAGGATGTGGGTCTTGGGATTTTATTTTATTTTTTTAACATATTATTCTCTCTGTACTATTTTAAAAATAATTGAATAAAAAAGAAGTAGTATTTTCTTTGTATCTATTGTTTCATCCAAGTATATTTGTTCTCCTTAGTCATTTTAATAGTATCATTAAATTTTACTTTAAAGATGCTTTTCCAAAATGCTTGGTCTTCAATAGGGAATCAGAATGCCTCTAGCATTTTGGTCTTACTGAAAAATAAAATCCAATTTCTCCATATAAGGCACAGATATTATCCTTTTATTTGGTGAACTAGACCATTTAACATCACTTTCAAGCAGAGCATTGTGGAATACTTTGGATAAGACAACCCACAGCCACACTGTAATCTGTCATAAAACATCTGCTGTCTTAAATTTATTAGTGCAGTATAGAGCTCCTTTGTTTCTTGTTTTCAGGTCAACAGCTCCAGAGATGCACAGGTAAACATCTCTCTTTTTTTCCCCAGGAAATGTTTTCTACCAGGTTTTACAATGGGCATTATTTTTTGTACGTTATAGCCTTTCTCTTTGGATTAGTCATCTAAATGAATGCTAGGTAAGGTTCTTCACTCTCAAACCTTCCTGTCTTTATGTGCATACAGAACTTCTACTGGTTGCACAGTTATGTGCATGTAGAGAAAAGGTAGAGACCTGTTAGTAGGCACCATTGCAATTGATGTGATCATTCTTTTTGCTTCTTTCTTTAACTTTAAATGCAACTCATTAAATCAATATTAACAGTGTATAGTTATATCTGACGTATAGCTTTTTGATTGACTCCAGGTGAGGTGGCTGCTATTTGTATCCATTCACCTTTACTCCAACTCAGCTGTCCTCAGAGGGCCTGGGAAACTGGTCATAAACAGCTTGTTCTTCCTCTCACACAGCCCGAGAGGCATGTAACAAGGTGAGGAGGTGGTATGGCTTACACTCAGACAGCAGTCTGATGAAATACAACTTGCAGCAAACAGAGACTACTATGAGGACTTAGGGGAGGATGCTCCTTTGCTTTGTTGTTTGTGGAGCCAAGATTTTCCTGGGGCACTGGGAGAAAACATGCTTTTTCCATTGGTCTGGGACTTGACTTGATGTGGCTGAAGCTTTCCCTGAGTGTTTGAATGCAACACTGGGAAAAAAAATCATCTCCAGTATCCACTTACGTGATAAAATTCCTCTCAAAGTGATTGTATGAGAGAGGAACACAGAAGCTTTATACTTTTAAATATTCTATATTCACTCATTTCTTTCAAGGTTAGTTTCTTTCTGGTAATCATTTTTTCTAAATTCATTCTTGCCACATCTCATTTATTTTCTACATCATGTGCTTCATTTTTCTCTTCAGAAAAGGGCATGTTTCCTTACTCTTCATCCATGTGCATATCAGAGTCAAAGGGCTGGAGTCTGAAGGGTGTGTGGCTGTAATATAACTGTATCAACTTCAGTAGTTACTCCAGGAGTACTTGAGAGAAAAGTCAGGGACAAGACATTTTTAACAAAGCAAAGCCTATTGTCACAATTGTTTAAAGCTTTGTGGTACAATATAGGATGTGTCAGACAATGCTAATTTTTAAAAAAGTACTTTTTTATTGTTTGCACCCTCTTGCTAGCTGAGAACTTTGATATTCTGTTGGATTTCTCCTTCTCATCACCCAGTTTTGCAATTCTTTTTCTCCACTAGCCCAGATTAAGTAACTCTTCCAAATCACTGCATCTGGTAGCTCTGATGGTCTCCTGTGACAGTCTAATTTATTTGTGTACAGATGAATCATGAGTAAGAGAAAACAAACTTGAACTCTGCCATTTCCACTTGCTCAAATATATAATTTTAATGAGCAGTAAATGTGCTAGAAAATGCGGTATATTATACTTCATTATATTATTCATGTGTGAACAGCACTAAATAACAGGACCAAGCAGACAACTTGGCTGAGTTGTCTCCTTTTTAAATGGAGTAGAGGACCGAGCTTCCTTAAGGAGTCTGAATGATCTTACTAGCCCTAAAGGCTAGTGTCTTCACCCCACTGTGCCTGTTAGCACCTGAATTCTTCATTGGCCTCTTTTGAGACTGTTGCTCTGCTGAAGATGATATACTGTCTGGAGCAGGGACAACCCGCGCCCAGTGCAGCAGATCCTCCATCAGACATCACAATCATGGTCACCCAAGTGTATGGCTCAGTTGTGGTTTACACCCAGTAGTACAGCTCCAGCAGCAGAGGATTGATTCTTCCTTCTCTAATGCTTTATCTTGTTTTGGATGGGTTTTCATTGCTTTTCCTGAGGATTTTCCCCCTCCTTCAATTTTTCCAATGTTAAAACTAGGTTGGTTTTTTTTCTTTCCATTGCAAGCTGCTGCTTTTACTCACATATTTTGTTATTACATCACTTTTAACGATGAATACTCTGTCTCTGTCACATTTTTGCTACAGATGTTCTCTTTTGCCCTGCTTTACACAGCTATGTTGTAAAGAGTTGACTCACCCTAGGAATATATCATTCCCTGTATTGCCTGTGAAAAGCAGCTTACATAGCTGTCTCTGAGGAGAAATCTGTGTATTGATATATCCAAGTAGGTGTGTTGAACATAGTTTTTTGGTCATCACCAGCATCCTTCCACAACAACTGCTAGGGAGCATAGTAGTGTTTTGAAATTCTCTTTCTGAGTGGTACTGCCTAGAGAGCCAAATGCTGGGCTGTCAGTCCTTTCTCCCTGCTCATCTCTGTGTCTTTGCTCAAGATTGAAACTCACTCCCTTTTCTCACATGCCTGTGTTCAAAGCTTCCCTACCTCCTTCCCCCTACTTCCTACCCCCCACATCTAGCAGCAATGTAGCTTTTGAAATTATATCCATTGGTGTGGTATATTGTTATAAAAATTCACATCCATCTTCCCTGCACTTCTCTTACCCATATTTTGAAATAAAAATGCAAAATTAATAAACAAGATTCCTTTCCTGAGTTTGTACTTCCTAATTAGGACACTTTTTTTCTATCTTAGATGGCTGTTCTGCTTCTCACAGCATCAATAAGACAGAGTATTTCCTTAGTCATACAGCATAAGAAGTATTTGTTGGATAGCACATTTCAGTGAGCACTTTCTGTCTACTGCTAATGTATCCATCATCAAGAAGGCAAATATGATTCATTATCCCCATTGGATGGCCTTGTTCTGGGCTTTCCTCTCTTCCTTCAGATTCTGCACCTTCTGTTTTCCCTAGATCAATCTTCCGTTTTTATTTCTGTCTCCCCAGGCTCTTTTGGTCCTTCCATATTATTATACATCTGCATAACATGATGTCCCCAGTGAAGGATGGGAACATCTCCCAGGGAAGAATCATCTACAAATGTCATCAGTGTGTTTCTAATCTTCTTTTTTTCTAATCACACTAAAGATATTAAATAAAATCAGAGCTAGCTTCAGTCTCTGTAAGAACCCTCTGGGTACCTTCCCCAGCTTGTCACAATAATGCTTATCATTTCAGTCCAATAGCTAATTTATAACTGATGTGTTAGTGCTCTTGAAGAAAATTAATCTAATAAACACAGTTCTAGACCTTTTGGAAGCAAGGGTCATATTTGTTTTAAAGAAAACTGACTGAAATCCCTCATGCTCCTTCTCCCATGGATTTCACTCCCTGGTATTCTCATATACACATAGTCACAAGCGCTCAATGCATGTGTCTCCAGGATCATTTGTGTATGACTGGGAAGATAAAGAAGCCTAGCTATTGAGTCCTCACTACATCTATTGTGTTCCCCTTTGCTGGTGACAACAGGCAAGATTCTGGGTAGGCCTTATATACCTTTTAGGAGTCAAACTTATGATATGACCCCTTGACTCCAAACCTTGCTTGCTTCATCTTTCGTATATCTAAAGTTGATGTCTATTGTATTTGGTTATCTTTAAGGCTAAAGCCCATCTTCACACTGGGGTAGTGGTGAAAGGAAGGACCCATGTTGTGTACTGTAAACTTTTTACCCCACTCTCCTGCCACCAGAGGTCTGTGCTGTGGCCTTACTGGAGCACAGACCATCAAGTCTTCATGTAAAAATCACATTCCTCAAGGTGTCCAGTTTGACTTCAGCTGATCATGTCGTCTGTTATCAATGCAGGTACCTCAAGGATAGTTATCTTATGGGTCTGTAAGTATGGCTACTCACAGGGAATTTTCAAAGTTGTCTAAGTAGTCATTCAAGAAATTTCCTCCCCCCCCCGTGGGCTCATTTATAAGTTTTAGTTTATGTGTAATCCACTGGTTGAAAAATGCTAAATATGATCTATTTATTCCTAATGGACTGAATAACCAGTCGTTTCAGACTAAGTTAATATGGCACATTATCAAAGCACTCAAATAGTCCCATCCTGTGCAGTTTGATTTTGGTAAAGTGACTGAAGCATACTCCAAACATGGGACAAATAAGTTCCATATCTCAATGGTTTTAGAGTTGTAGTCTGTTGAGCTGACTCAATTACAAATGAAGGGTCATTCAAAGACAGCAAAACATTTAAACTGTAATTTCTCATTTTGCAACAATGAGTCAAACAGCACTGCACAAGCTCATCTTCTGCATGTTTTTGTTCAATGTCTATGGTTTTTAGCACTGGTGGTGTTAGCTATGAACACGCAAAGCCAGTACACATTACATATTTATTCTATTTCAAGGTCAAGATTTCCCGAGAGGATAGAGATATACAAATAACTTACATTTGATATGGCTGGGTATTCAAGCAGCAGTGCTATTGTAAGTGGTAACAAAAGCAAAATGTAAGTCTGATACTTAAGGCCAGAACATGTTGTTTTTCAAATCTTTTGTAATAACATGAAGGAATAGAAATTTTGTCTTCCTTGAAAAAATCTTTATTTCTCTGTATGTTTAGTTCATTATATCAGCTTTACAAATGTTTTAAGCAGCCTTTGCAATAAAAGACAACACATTAATAATCCTACAGTATTAAATTCTATTTCTTGATATACATCTGTATCTAGAGGTCATTGCTTTCTTGTCAGAGAGAAATCAGAAGCACTGTGTTTAATTGTAAGTTCCTTATGTTTCAGTAAACAAATTGTGACCTCACTTAGATGCTGGTTTAGGGCTTTTTTTTTTTTTTTTTTTTTGTAAAAATGGCAGTCTGAAGATTACTGCTGCCATTTTATTTGTTCTGTGTGTATGCATTTTCATCTCTAGTTTGGTTTGAAAAACTTCTAGTCAGGTACATGCTGATGAACATTAGTATGTACATACACTTCTAATCTCTTTGTCTTCTGCTGTGTTTAGAATTCTACAGACAAGCTAAGATAGTCCATGTTAGAAACACATTGTTCTATATACATTTTTTGTTCTATCACATAATTGTCAGCTTTATAGGAAACTCTTAAATAGCATTATCAATTTTAAAGGACGTTTGCATCATTTTCTCCATTTAGGGCTGCATTATGCCCTGAAGTAAAGCCCTTTTGAGGGGATCAGATCATGGGGCTGCAGTGCTCATGAAGGCATGGAGGACGCCATTATACTGGCCTCATATTGTTCCCAAGTGTGCTGGGAAAAAGTCATCAGTGGAATTTCACTCAGGTTCATGTTCAAAACCTAGCACAATGCACTGGAAACAAAGGATCCCAAAACCTTACAGCTCAATTCCTAACCTGTTCAGTGAGGAAGAATAAAGAAGGAGCTAATTTTTCTCCTGGTCCTTCTCCTTCACCTGTGCTCCCAAGAAATGCATGTGTTACAAGTTCAAAGACAAGCATTATGCCAGTCAGTCTATGCAGTAGTTGGAGGGTGCAAGAGAGAAAAGGAGAGATAAGTCCTGCAGGAGGATACTCATGGATGAGAGTTAGCCTGTATATCAGAGAGGGTGCACAGGGCCAAGGAACAGAAGACAAATATCAGGTAAAGAAGGAAAAAGAAAGAAAGAAAATCAGAGAAGAAGGAATGGATGGCACATGTCCTGGTACAATCAGCTTTCCAGCACCCACAAGCACAACATTGGTTGCTACTGCCCCAGAGGGCTCTGCCTTCTTCTCCCATTTCCCACTCACATTAAAAGCATCTGTTCTGATGTTCAAATGTTCTTCAGGGACAGGCCTAAGCAACACAAAGTGGTTTCTGCTTCTGTGCTGCTGCTCTCTACAGCTAGATTTCAACCAAGCCTCGACTGTTCAGTGAAAACTTATGTCGCTGGTTGAAGGAGATGTCAGTCTTCCAAGAAGCGCGCTGATGTTGCTGACCCTGTTCTTGCAGGCAGCAAAGATCTGAATACAGATCTTGATACACTGGGAGCTAAATGCCAAACACTGTTCATCTACTTGGTGCCTCTGCAATGGATTTTCTTCGAATACAGATATCTAGAGCTGCAGCACACCCATTCAGTCAACCTAGCAGAACTGAACTGATTTTGTTTCTTGCATTGGGCCATTCACAGACTCATAGACTGGTTTGGCTTGGAAAGGACCTTAAGATCATCTAGTTCCAACCCCCCTGTCATGGGCAGGGACACACACTAGACCATATCCAGCTGTCCTTGAACACTGCCAGGGATAGTGCATCCACAACTTCTCTGGGCAACCTGTTCAAGTGCCTCACCACCCTCACAGTAAAGAACTTCCCTATATTTAAGCTAAACTTCCCCTGTTAAAGTCTGAACCCACTAACCCTTGTCCTATCACTACAGTCCCTGATGAAGTGTCCCTCCCCAGAATCCTTGTAGGCCCCCTTCAGATACTGGAAGGCTGCTATGAGGTCTCCACGCAGCCTTTTCTTCTCCAGGCTGAACAGCCCAACTTTCTCAGCCTTTCTTCATATGGGAGGTGCTCCAGCTCCCTTATCATCCTCATGGCCCTCCTCTGGACTTGCTCCAACAGTTTCATATTTTGTTTCAGCCTGCTGGAGGCAGCTGCACACCTGTGTCAGGTTCAGTCTGCCATAGGAGAGGAAAAAATATGAAGGTTTTTTTCTGCTCCCCCCCACCCCTTCCACACTGCC
>NW_009918689.1:14638-41377 GCF_000696875.1 Nestor notabilis
TTGTTTTTTCTATTATCTGGAATAAAGAATTCAGATTCTCTCTAGCATTATCCTAACATGAGCTCTCTGATACTTGGAGTTTTGTGCAGACCTTGAGGTATCCTTAAACATATTACTGCCTCAGTGTAGTCTTCTTTCACCCTCTTAAGGCAAGGTTTTGCTCTCATACCTGCAAAGGACAGAGAGCTTGATGGAACATGCAAGGCTCAAAAAGTAACAGACAGATTTTCTTTTTTTTTGTCAAATAAATGTTTTGAAGGCAGTTTAAACGTTTGGAGTGACTGAACCTAAATTTTTGGACATTTGGTGTTGTCAGTGGCACGTATGTACTGGGTTCTTTTTTTGAAGTAAATTACCCATACAAGAGAAGTTAGCTTATTATCTGAAATATGAGTTATTTTGTTGGTCCCTGACAGGATCACAACTCAAACTTTTCTCATTCAGGAATATCTGGTCATGATATCAAACCTTCAAGCAGCAGACAAAATAAGAAAATCAGAGTAAAATAAAGAATAAGGAGAATCAAATCAGCGTCCAGACGAAATGGACAATATGGAAAGAAGGAAAGAATTTCAAAGACATAAGCCTAATAAAATTATCCCTTTGTTCAGATCTGAAAATTTCTAAGGAAATCCAGTTCAATCTATTGAGGAAACCCCACCAAATATTAAAGAAAATCCACTGAAACCCTTGTGTGTATTCCAATGAAATCTTAAACACAAGCTGCCTGTTGATATAACAGGTACACAGATGGTAAGCAGCTTCAGCGAAAAATGAATTTTTTTTTCTCCTCTGAGCTTTGCAGTAGTAACAGAGCAGGTTCCATAAATCCATTTTGCAGTTAGCTCCCACCTCTTTCTATTTTACTCTGATCCCTGATCCCATCACAGTAAGACTTATGTCAGATGGTTTCACATCACAGTGATGTTGGTTTGTCCCCTGGGGCAAAGCAGAGGGTATGAGTCTTCAAGGTCATGAGTCTCTTTCTTCTCTACACAGAAGAAAATGTTCCATCTTTCTGCTTCTTTCTCCAAGCGCTCAGAAAAAACTCAGCACTTTTCTAAATCTTTTCATGCTGATTTTCCAAGGACGAGATCAGAGAAGGGAAATAAACCTTGCAAACTTTTGAGCCTGGGAAATTGGATAATTTTCAGATCTGGAACAAGAATCACTATCTGGCTGGAAGAGGTTCTTCTAAGCAGGTGTCAGATGACCTAATTTAGCTGTCAAACCAGATACAAAATTAATTTGTGGGTCTCACACGGAAAGCAGAGATAACCCTAGTCCTGCTCAGCCCTATATGAAGGCATAGAAATTCTATCCCAAATCCAAGCAGTCCTTTCAGGATTTTCAGACCACAAAATGTGACTAGTTGTACTGGTTTTGGCTGGGATAGAGTTAAATTTCTTCTTAGTAGCTTGTATGGAGCTATGTTTTTGATCTGTGAAGAAAACAATGTTGACATCACAGGGATGCTTTAGTTACTGCTGAGCAGTGCTCACACAGAGTCAAAGTCTTTTCTGCTCCTCACACCACCCTGCCAGTGAGTAGGCTGAGGGTGCATACGGAACTGGGAGGGGACACAGCTGGGACAGCTGACTCCAACTAACTAAAGGGATTTTCCATACCACATGATGTCTGAGCAATAAAACTGGCAGCAGGGAGTGAAGCTTTGATGGGACTGCCACTGCTTGGGGTCTTGCTCAGCATTGATCAGTTCATGGTAAGCAATTGGGTTATTTGCATCACTTTTTTTCATTTTTTTCTTTCCCCCTGGGTTTTGCCTCCTTTCCTCCTTACTGTGGGAGTTTGATTTTTGCTTTCTACTTTTAAACTGCCTTTATATAAACCCACAAGTTTTCTCACTTTTAGCCTTCCAATTCTCTCCCCCACCCCACTGTTGGGGAATCAGTGAGTGACTGTATGGTCTTATTTCAACAAGCTCCCAATAAAGAGCAGATCTGCAGTGGAAGTATTAACATCTATTTCCACAACTGACAATGGAGACTTGCTGCTTTTGCTACATGTCAATAGGTGATGTGTGTCTTTGGCATTTACCAGTCTCTGGCAAATCTTCACCTTTTGCCATTAGCATGCAATCCTGTTGACATGGCCACACTCTTGCTTCCATCCACCAGCTGCCTGCAGGTCTAGGAATCTTGCGTGGGAGACAAGGAAGGAAATTTGAAAGGGGTGGGAGAAAATAAAGTGTTACTTCTGAAAATTTGTTATGGATTCCTGGTCCCTGGCTCATGCTTGAACAAATCCCAAATCACACTTTTAATGCATCTTAGCCCAGAAACAGAGTGGGTTCAAGGTTACCATCTCTGAGAAATTGAATTGTATTTTCCAGTAGCATACCCTTACTGCAATTCTTACATATTCAAAGAAAGAAAAGATTACTGCCAGCTCTCTCAGACAGAGAATAGCTTTTGAAGTATGAAGTGCCCCCTCTTGGGTGTGTTTCTGTTCTCAGGGTGAAAATTCAGGGTCTTTTTGAGAGATCAATACAAACCACCAATGAGTTACAGGATCCTTTCCTTCTCCTTAGGATAAATTCAGGAAAAACTAGTCAGAAAATCAGAAATTCTTTATTTCTTTTTGAAAACATTTGTTCCTCAAAACCAGAACTTTTCACAAATGCGTTTTGTCTTCAGCCACTTTTTGGCAGTAGCATTTCTCATCCCTCTACTCTCCCAGGGTCAGATTTTACTCCAGAGTCATGGTGCCTGAAACCAACTGCTTCACTGTCTTTTTTCTTTTTGCACAAAAGGAGACTCTGATTTCAGAGATCTCTTCTTTTCAGAGGTCTCACGAGGCACTGCCCCAGAGCCACCCTCTCCTATGTGGACTGTCAAGAGGCTGAGAAGTTCTGCCATGCAAGGAAGATGTCCATGCCCTGAGATGCCACGTATCTTCTCATACTTGATTCATTCTTCTTTGCTTTGTTCTCTTCATATGGTACCTTGGCTTCCCTTGGAGGAAGCTGCTCAGAGACATCTTCCCAATTGTCACCACTGCCGCCCAACACCAACACCAGCTTATGTTGAAGCTAACTTGAGCTGCAGGATAGACAACCTCTGTGCTCCCTATACTTATCACCCCCAGCAAATTGCTCAGTCCCTGCTATTCAGACCAGTCCAAGGCACAGCTAACCTTACATCTGCTCCTCAGCCTGGCCTGGCATTTTGAAACCCGCCTGTTCTATTCATAAAAATGACAACGCAAAAAATATCATCTTTTCCCCACTGAAAACTCAAAGTTAAAAGCCATCACAGCTGCTGCAGAGGCTTCACCAAAAGCCGTATCAGCAGTTTCTGTTTTAAAAACATTTTTTTTTTACCCAATCACACTGATGCAGCTGCAGTTTTCGGCAGAGCCTTCTCTCTGGCTGATTTGCCGTTTTCTCTCACTTCCCATCAAAAAACATCTAGGGCTTTTGACACCTCAAGACTTAGTTTTTGAAACTCTGAAAGTGAAGGTTAAATATATCACTGCATCTGGAAAAGCTTGGTTAGAACCAAGGTCAAGTACTTTGCATATTTAGATGGAGGAAAGTCTTTGTTCTCCTATTGCATTCTGAATGCCAGCTGAAATTGCCAGAAGTTACCTGAAACTTACTGTGTCAATAACACACTGTGACCACCTCAGTGCTAACGGGTGCTACCTGATGAATTTGAATTGATCTGCATTGGCAATGGCAGTGGGTCCAAACCTCCTGTGGTTGTGAAGGCAATCAGGAGACAGTTGGATAGGTAGGAACCAGTAGGTTTCACAATTCCCACTGCCAGACAACATCCCATTGGAGGCAAAGGCTTGCTGGAATTTGTGCTGCTTCCCAGAAGTGCTTTCCTCTCTCTCTCTAGACACTCAGTTCCACTTCTCCCAGGAGCCACCTGATTCTGCTCCTACCATCCAAGGTCCATGTTCCTTCAGAAACAGACAACTGGGCAATAGCTGCTTAAGACGTGGAATAAGAAGAGTTGGCTTTTATGGTAATGGTGGTAAGAGGGTATCGTCTGCTGTTTTGAGACCTTCAACAGCCTGGACTGGGCAGGCGTAGGTGGACAGGCTGATCCCTGCATGGCTTTACAAGGGGAGTTTGCAGCAGAACAGTGATATCTGTTTCCATGCCCTGAGAAGTGTGGCAGTCCCACAGCAAGTCTTTGGGAAAAACTTGTGGAAGACAGAAGAAAATCACCCCTTAGGACTCCTCATGGTGCAACAGGAGAAAGGAAGGGAACATGTCATGAGCTTGAAGATTTTGTTTTCCTTTTCTTCATATGCTTTTGTGCTGTTTTCTTGGTTGTTGTCTTCTGCGAGTGTTGTTCCCACACATCTCAGAAACAAATGGGGAGGTGAAAAGGATATTCTTTTCCAGGTGCCCTTGATATCAAAGCAAAAATGAGTACTTTCTAAGGTAAAAGCTACAAAGACTGATTATCTAACACGTCTGCTTGACATCTAGCTTCTGTGCCCACATGTATATGAAAAGATACAAAAACTCTTCCCTGTTCATTTCAGTGTCTAGTGGATGTGGGTTTGTGGGTTTTTCTGCAATTCAGTGCATGCAATTTAACAACAAATAATTGAAACAAAAATATAATTAAAAATTCACCAGTATAGTGAGAAGACATCAGTGATGCTATCCTCTTCTTCATTATTACCGCAGGTAACCAAAACAGTAATACAAAGAGAGCTGAACAAAGAAAGATGAGAATTACTGATTGGTGGTCTGTTATATGGTGAGTTTTCTCTCTGGTGGCTCCACTTAATTTGTTAAGCTGGACAGATCTAGACATTTGTCTGAGGGTATCTCTGACAAAATTCCAACTGTAAGGGCTTTCCCAGAGCAGAATATCACCTGACATAAGATTGTAAGAATATAAGAATCTCAGAGCTAAGTCAGATCAAAGATCCACCTAGCCAATATCCTAAAATAGCCATCAGCAGATCTCTAGAAAAAAGTAAGAGAGTAGATAACAACATTTAGTGATGTTTCTCCAAAATAACTTCCCAGTATCCAGCATCCTGTGGCTCAGAAATCTCCCAAGACAAACAAGATATTTAATCTTTAATGAGTTTCTGTTACTTGATTTTTTCCAGTCATTCCCTGAATTCATGCACAGTTGAAGTACCTGCATTTCTTTTGATAAAGAACTATTTTGCTTAAGACATTGTGTGAAAAAATATATCCTTTTTGCTTGGTTATAATCTGCCACCTGCCAGTATCATGGGATGCCCTCTTGCTCTTGTATTATGAGAGGGACAATCATCGCTTTCTTTTTGTCCTCTCTCTGGCACTCAGGACTTTATTCACCTCAGTATATTTTCCCTCTGTGGCTTGTTTTGGTTTGTTTTTGTTGTTGTTGTTGTTTTTTGGTTTGGTTTGGTTGGTTTTTTTTGGGGTGTTGTTTTGTTCTCCCCCCACCCACCCCCGGCAGCCAAGAAGGCTAGCGACATCCTAGTCTGTATCAGCAATAGTGTGGCCAGCATGGCCAGGGCAGTGATCATCCCCTGTACCCAGCACTGGTGAGGCTGCACCACAAATACTGTGTTCACTTCAGGGCCTCTCGCTACAAGAGAGACCTTGAGGTGCTGGAGCAAGTCCAGAAAAGGGCAACGAAGCTGGTGAAGTGTCTGGAGAACAAGTCTTATGAGGAATGGCTGAGGGAACTGGGGTTGTTTAGTCTGGAGAAGAGAAGGCTCAGGGGGGAGCTTATTGCTCTCTAGAGCTACCTGAAAGAAGGTTGTAGTAAAGTGGGGGTCAGTCTCTTGTCCTAAGTAACAAATGATAGGACAAGAGGTAATGGCCTCAAGCTGCAACAAGGGAGGTTTAGATTGGATATTAGGAAATATTTCTTCACAGAGATGATGCTAGGCATTGGAACAGGAAATGGTTGAATCACCCTCCCTGGCAGTGTTCAGAAACTGTGTAGATGAGGTCCTCAGTGATATGGTTTAGTGGTGGTCTTGCCGGTTCTGGGGTAATGTTCGGACTTGGTGATCTATAAGGTCTTTTCCACAGTTGATTCTATAATTTTTAGGCTGAAGATATCTCCCCTTGTAGGGAGAACATTTCACACCTGTGCCAGCCTTCTCTGAGCCTTTTCCAATTCTCCTATGTCCTTTAGGAGAAGGAGAACCTGTTCAAGGTACAAATGTTCAATGAATTCATACAATGGTATTATGCTTTCTTTTTTGTTCTCTTTTCCTTTCTTCTGCATTTTTAACGTTATTTCCATTATGAAGTATTAAGATGACATTTTCATAGGACTGTCTGTTATAACCTTTAATTCCTCAGTAGTCATTTCTGAACCCATAATACATGAAGTCATCCTAGGATATTTTTTTTTTTAATTTACATCACTTAATGTCCATCTACATTAAATTTCATCTGTTATTTGTTACCCAGCCACTCTATCTTGCAAGACCTTCTAGACAATTCTGCCACTTATTACTTATACTTGAAGCATTCAGATTCTGATATTTCAGAGTAGAACATGTAGTTAAAATTAAATATTATATCTGAGAAAGTTACGACCACTTAGTCTAGTTTGTATATTCAGTAATGCCAAGCTTCCTACTTATTGCAAATCTGTAAAAGAAGACGAGAAGCTTTCCCTGGGAATGGCTAGTGATGTGATGGTGTTGGGGGATGCAGCTGGGCTGTGAGCTGGATCAGTCTCCCTTAAATAATCATGCTCTCTTCTTCCTTCACTATGAGTAAGCTACTTCCTTTGGCTATTGCTGCAGTGGGAACAGACTGCACATATGGGCCATTGCATGTGCAGCTCAGAGGTGTCTCAGCAGATGTAGCCAACATCTAAAGCCAGAAAAAATCTGGAATTGAATACCTATTTCTTGGACTGAAATATTATTAAATCTATTTTAAATAACAGTTCTTTCTTTTTCTTTTCTTTTTTTTTTTTTTTTTCCTTGAAAAATGCTATTTGGAATGAATAACTGGTGGTTAGGGAAAAGATGGAGAACAATGATCCTACTCTCAGTCTGTGGACTTTGATCCATTAGTTTTCCTTCTTTGCCGGACTCTGAGCTCTACATGGGGCACAAGCATGCCCATGGAGGGCATATGCAAGGAATTCCCAAGTCCTTTCCCTTAAGCCCTATGTTACCAGAGTAACATGAGTCCAAGGCAGAAAAGGGGCCTACCATTTCCCTTGTTCTGGAGCATGAGAGCTCCCACATTCACCATGGAAGTGGGCTTTAATTTACAACATTTCAGAAATAGAGTGCAAGGCAAAGAAAATATTGGAGTTGATTAAAAATTAGGAGAAGGCAACCTAGAGTCTATCAAAGACACCTTGTAGCAGCATAAACTTTTCCCCTCTGGCTTCATAGGGAAGATTTAACTGCCAGGATGCAAAGAAAACAGAAGCTAATTATCAAATGAACATTGTCTTAATATGTTAATGAAGCGGTTTTGCTAATAGCGAGAGACCTGAATTTTAATACATTTTAAGAGCTCCTTGATTACGTGTTTGTTAGTTGTTATGATCATTTTAAATTATCTGTGCATGGCTTTATAATGGGTTAAAAACTGTATTAAGCACTGTATTCTAAACAGGTCTTGATGAGGCAGGTGAATAGTGCAAACATTGTCGCTAGGAAATTCACTTCAAAAGAAATGCAAACTAGTTAACCTAAAACGTGTCATCAGATCCAACAGTCACACTTCGCGTTCTAAGTAATTTTTTATGTCTGCCAGCTTCTTCTTCAGAAATGTTTTTATCTCATGAAGAGTATTCTAGAAACCCAATAGCTGTTACTCGGAGTATTTCTGTGTGCAGTATAACTGGTCTCAAAACATATTTTGCTGTTGGATTTAGGGGAATAAGTGAAGTAGTTCCAAATATACTGAGTTAATCCACCCTATCTTTGGTGATTACAACCAAACTCTGGTTTTTTCAATTCAGTTATCCAGAGATATACATATTTTGTTCTCCCCTGTTCAAAGAATAGTTATAACTATCTTTAAGCAGGTCTGGGACCAGTACAAATAAAAAAATACTCTCTGAAATGACACCAGCATAATAATGTGCATACCTACATGGCACTTTTCTTTTAGAAGGCTTCTTTGTCCCTTTTTCCATTAATTTTATTTCAAATCTAGTCATTCTGAACCATTATCCTTCCTTCTTTAGCTTATTTTCAGCCAGCTGGAAAAACCTTCAACCGAAGGGCTTCCAGTGACTGACTGTTGCTCCTATGGAGCCTGTTAGCTGAACAGGATCTGCTGTTCAAGAAATCAGTGACTGTTATGAGTCCTCTGGCTTCACTTTCTGCAATTCTGGAAGCAACCAAACAGAGGTATCATCTCCAGGAAACAGCCTTCATCCTTTGAAAACCCATTTTCAGCCAAAATACCGACAAAAATTCTTCATGGTGTCTGTGTGGACAGAGAAATTGTAGCTCCTGGAAGGATGTTAGTATTTGCTGGGGGCTGCTCACACACTCACGTCCATTTGGAGTTTTTCCCTCTATTTCCTCTATATATTCCCTCTATTTTCCCTCTGTTGTTAAATTAAATGATAGTTGAACTCTGTGTGCCAAACGTGCTCAGCCCACCTGCTTGTGAGGGTGTGTATTCTTCCTGCTCAGGAAACTAAGGAAGTCAAATCTTAGTTTCCCAAGACCAGGAAGTGGAGCTCTGGATGGGAAGGGAATGGGGACCTAGGCACAAATGGAAGCTGTATTTATTTTAGACAAACAGCTACTGGGTGGTTTAAACTTGTCCCTCATTACTTCCTATAACATCAAACAGAAGGCTCATGCTTGAAAAAGTAAAGATGCTTTGTGATCCTTATATAATATGTAATATAAGATTATTCATACAAGTCAGAGGCTTTCTCATTTCGATGGAGACACATCCCTCCCTCATTCAGACTCCAAAAGTGCCTTGAGGACTAGGCCATGATAGCAGTTTGGTAAGCATTTGGGCTACCTTAGAGCGCCAAGCCATGGAAGTGCCTGATTACTGAGCCAGTGCTCCCTACTTCCCTTGTGCTTGAGTAGCCAGCTTAATACAAGTAGTCTGGATCAAGACCATGCAGTGGTAGAGACAGGAAAATCTTAAGGCTAGCATAGGGAATTGAGGCCATCCAAAAGTGAAGCCTTAAAAACCCCTCTTAGGACACCACCTGAGAGGATGCATAAGTACAATATACTTGGCTTTGACAGTTCACAAAATCAAATATATGTATTATGTGAGCTAAATAAATTAATATAGAGTGATAGCATTCATTTTATTATATGAATTTTCCAATATAATTGGAAAACTCTAAGTATCTCCCCATTTCTTGCACCTTTGTGCCAATTTGTCAGAGGAAGGAAGAAACGGGGTATTATTTAATATAACCAGCCTTTAAAAAATCCTAATTGCCTGGCTCAGTTTAATTTATTTTTAGGTCATACTGCCCTCTAGGGGATTAGGTACATACCGAGGGATTTTTGCATAATGGAAACATTTTTAGTTCGCAGGGAAATACATCTTTTCCTTTGTACTGCAGTAGAACATTATAATCCATGTATAGAACTCGTAATTTAGCGTTTTAAGTGTAATTTGCATTCATTTTCTTGGGAAGTATCTTGCATAATTAACATTGGGTCTCTGCTTTCAGGATGCGGGGCTGACTTCCCATGCACAGGATATGAATCTTTTTATATTAGGAAATTTGTAAAGGATCCAGTAGATACCATCAAATCAGGGAAACTTTCCCCCGATCTGAGTTGATACTGCATGAGAATTATGAAAAAACTTACATTCTTAAATACCTTGTGCTGAGAACACAAATATTTGTACATCAAATATAATCTCTTGTTCAGTGCTTTTAAAAAACACCTCACCTGTTTAAAATTGAGCAAATGGCATCAAACTCACTGTATCAGCAGTTGTGAGTGCTTTTTTATGGGATATAAACCAAGAAGGAAAATAAGAAGGAAAATGATATCTTGGAAAAAAAAAAGAAAGAAAATTATTAAGAAGATTTGCCTTCAGGTGAGTTTTTTCAGAGGTGTTAACACTTGCTAAGGAAGGAGAGTGACCTGCAAAGGGCTAAAATGTCAGTCATCTAGTTGCTTAATTATCCCCAAAAGTCAAAATCATTGTCCCTTACTGATGTGATGAACCTGCCACTCACTGCTCTTCATACTATTTTAATTCTAAACCAGCAACATAATCTTGACTGGACAGACTGAACTAAAAAAACAAGGCTCAGAACTGGGGATGTCTTACCAAGTCACCATTGTATTTTGTGCTTTGATGGCTGGACCCAAATCTCCTTTGCCCCTTGGCTTTTTTTCTTGAAGCAGCCAGGTCATGTAGCAGCAGTTCTCTTTTTTGGAAAGAAGGTCTTGCTCCAGCAGCTCATAAGTCTCTTACTTGGAATGCTTTGGGGATGAGTCCTTCCTCTAGGTTTTCATTTGGCTGTGAGTGCCTTGGCCAATGCTACCCTCATCCTTCTTATCAGTATTTCAAGGCAGACATTGTGTGAAGTTCTCATTTGGCCCTGATCAGTTTTAATTTTGCTGTGGAGTGAGTGGTCCAAGCACTGCAACATGCCTCCAGTTTCTTGTTTGATATACTTTCTGCAGTGGAGTAGCTATGTCCTGTGACCACCTGCAGTTACAAACAAATCAGTCTGTTCTGCCTCTTCCCAGCATCACACCGGGCTTTTATGAGATTTTAAAGTTGTCAGCTTTACACAATCAGGCTTCTCATTTCAATCATAGCATACTTAATGTTGTTCCATGCAAATGGTTTATGGCATATTCACCTACCCATCCCCTAGCTTCACTCAGCTAAGCTTCTGTCTCCTCGTTCAAAGTCTGTATCTAATTTATAAAACTTGTTCTTATACTTAGAAGGTGTCCTGGGTTCAGCTGTAACAGTTATTTTTCTCCTTCCTAGCAGCTGGTGCAGTGCTGTGTTTTTGTCTTTAGTCTGAGAACAATGTTGATAACTGTCCACTGTTTTAGTTGTTACTAAGCAATGGTTACTGACCAAAGACACTTCAGTCTCTCATGCTCTGCCAGTGAGGAGGGGCACAAGAAGCCGTGAGGAAGCAGAGACAGGACACCTGACCCAAACTGCCCAAAGGGCTATTCCATACCACAGCACATCATGCCCAGTATATAAACTGGGGGGAGTTACCCGGAAGGGCAGATCGCTGCTTCGGTCGGGCTGGGTATCGGTTGGTGGGTGATGAGCAATTGTATTGTTCATCACTTGTATTTATCTTTTTTTTTCCTTTCCCTTTTTAGTTTTATATTCTGTCCCCTTGTTATTTCCCTTATGATTAGGAGCAGTAGAAGTAGTTTTATGGTGTACTTTAATTGTTGGACTGTTCTTATCCCAACCAGTGGGGCTTATGTTCTTTCGATTTTTCTCACCATCCTGCCCAGAGAGGGAGGGAAAAGGGGTGTGAGCGAATGGCTACGTGGTGCTGAGTTACCACATGGGCTTAAACCACAACGGGCGGATAAACTGCTGAGCTTTCTTAGGCAAAATGTCTCTTATATGCTTCCTTGCCTGGCCATAGCAGAGGAAGCAATGCTATAGCAGTGGGGGTTCACCTCTGCAACATTTTTTCATTTGCCTAGGACAGCCCTATCATATAATTTGCTTTATTCAGGCTTGTACAACCTGTATTGTAGTCCATGGTGTGCCGATACCTTCTGCTTCCACTTTTAGTGGCACAGTTCTGTCATGCTATGCTCAGCAGCTCCACAATAACCAGCTTTTCTGAGTCTCCACTGACTAACACCTCATAACAAAATCTCAGGAGTGTAGCCTCATATTCAATTCTCTGTACATAATGATATCTTTATACCTTAGCTCAAACTTCCTTGGAAGAGTCTTCTCTTAAAAATACTAGTAACACTGATACTAACATTGAATGGTACTTGTCCTGAGGTAGTGGAGTGGCTTGATGGCTTGTCTACCTGCTCATGTGACAGAACCTTGTCTCAGGATCACAAACTGGAGAAATGTTTGTGCTGGGTGGTTTGAGCAATACCTCCTGTACTACACTGAAACTCACTTCAATGCTCTGGTTTGTTCTGGGTTTGTGTAGATGCTCTGTTTACCTGGGAGTATGTTCCAGTAGGGGTAGGATAGCTCTTTCTGTGCTAACCTGCCTCCACCAAGGCTAACGGCAGTATCCTCACAGGTTACTCATGCCCACAGGAAGAGATTTCATGTATTGCTTTGTAGCTACAGATATTATTTTCACTGCCATTGCTTGTGTCGGTGTACAATTCCATGCTTGTATAATATAAACTGTCTGGAAATCCTGTGTTGCCACTTCTTTGCAGATTAACGGCAGTTTGCTGTTCTTGCAGCTGTTCTTACGGACTGCCCAAGTACATGATTCAGTGGGAATCGCAGTCTCTGACTGCACAGTTCAACTACTGCAAAAATGACTGTTAGCTCTTTTCCCCAGGATGTGGGCTGGCACCTTCCAGATCTGGAGGTGCCAGCACAAGCGCTCTCACAGAAAGTTGTCTGTGTCCTCCACCCTTGTCTGTGTCAGTGCCAGCAGAGTGTAAAGGGCCAGGGCTTCCTTCTGCAAAGTTATCTGTGGAAATCTAACATTCCCAGAGATGCCATCAGATTGTATGTTTTGTCTGTCAATTAGTCATGCTGTCTCATCCCTGTGGGTCTCACTAGCAGAGCTGTTTCCACCATGGTTTGTTTTCAGCCTCTGTGCAAGGTAAGCATGCAAATGCATTGGTTCCTTCCTACAACTCTTTCTCCCTCGGTTTCCACACAGGCAGCATCTTTGCAAGGAGTGGTTGCTCTTGTAAATCCATATTGCACAAGCAAATCCAAAATACCAACAAAAAGCCTGTTCTATTTCAGAAAAGGAGTTAAACAATTAGAAATACCCTGGGGAAAAAAAAAAAAAAAAAAAAAAAGGTAGGAATCCCACGACAGCAGTTTGAAAAACCAAAGCAATGCTTTTGCACTGGCATCTTTAAAATAATTCAGTGAGGCTGAGCGGGTGTTGGAGGAGCTTTTCATACTGTGCTGCTGTGCTTGGTGTGCTGCCCCCAGGCAGGAAGAAGGAACAGAGGATAAACACTAAACTTCATCATTCACATAACCAGTTAAGAACCTGTGTGGCTAAAAGGACTCCTCTCGATGTAATTTAAGACACATTTTACATAATATATTTTCCTAGATCTTTCATGCCTGCATGAAGAACTTCTTGACTCCATAAGTGATTCTCTGATGAAAACAAACAAGGGCTGATGGTGACTAAAGTGCTCCTCAACACAAGAGCAGTGCTGCAGCCAGATTCTGCCACATCCATTCTTGCATTAAGTAGTGACTTAGTCTACAAGTAGAATGTTTAGTCTCAGCCTGAGCACTGCTGCTGAAAGGTGCTACTCAGCCTGAAAAAGAACCTGATTTACAACAGGAACTCAAGCCAAAACAACAGCTTCTCCAATCACAATGGTTGAGTGGGAAGGTTAAGTTCTCAGATGCAATTCTTGAGTTAGAATTTGCCTTGGAAAGCAGGTTAGATTCTCTTTTCTGCATTTCTCCTTAAAGCCTTCCTGCTTGCCTTCCCCTGGGATCCAGTCTGCAAAACAGGACTCAGAGTCATGCCGTGCCCTACAGACCCACCACTAACATTGTTTCTGTACTTATTCACACAGACAAGAAAAAAACAGAACCAATGAGTCATCTTGTCCAGCCTCCTACATATCAACTGTCATTTCATGTCACTGCTAAGACATGCCTTGAGCCTTGAGTGATCTGAGTGTGATTTAAACATGCCTTGTAGAGGAGCCTCCCGTGTTCACTAAAGAGTCCCTGGCTAATTACCCTCACGTTTCCAGTGGTGTGCCCTTTTACAAGTTTGGATTTGTCTGGCTTTCAGCATCCATTTTTGTTATGCCTTTCTGCCCTGGATTGAAGGGTTTTTGCCTCTAGGAAGACTAGAGCACAGCGGATCCTGTAAATCAGCCTTTCTACTGCAGAGGGTTCAGCACTAGATTCTCGTATTCTCAAATCTCAAAATCTTCACATAATGATCCCACATGTCTCTGGAAAGATATATTTACACTATAATGAAAGGATCTTTCACTCTCATTTCTGCTCAGCCCACTATAAATAAATTTTTAAAGTCTTTTTTCCCTTTATTTGCATCTCTCTTGAATTAACCTGTGGCTCTTATTTGTATGTTTTCCTGCAATGTGTTTTGGAGATACAGGTGGTAGACATAGTGACCTAGCACTGATCTCATCAGAGATAAAGGTGGAGACAAATAACTTTCTTTCTCTAGCTTTCTAACTCATTCTTCAAAATCCAAGGATTACACTAGCCTTTTTTACTGCAGAGTTGTACTGGCAGCTTCCTGGCCCACTAGATCTCTTTCAGACTCAGGACTTCACAGCTATCTTTTCCCTATTCTTTCTGTAGGACCAATAATTTTCAGTCCTTGATGTACCACTTTCCGGGGGTAGTATTCAAATGCATTTTTTAAAGGTCCATCTTTTCACAGGAACATGGGGTGCCTTTTTTATATTTGCCTTTTCCACTCACATTCTTCCCTACATTTGGAGTGCCAGGCAGAGAAGGAGAAGATGGCCTTCCTGAAGTAGCAACTGATAGATTAGCTCAGCCATCTTGCCATCATGTTATTGACAGGACATAGAAAATGTTTTCTGTCATGTGTGCATGGTTTAGCTTGTGAAAAATAATGTGAGGGGCAGGAAAAATACAAAACATTGAGCACTTGCCTTTTAAAGGAACTCTAGCCGTTCTGTGAACTGAATGAGGCAGAGACCTTATAGGAGAAATTCATTATGATCAGTTGATTAAAGACTATGTCAGAGCAAATAAGCCCCAAGGGCTACCTCATTTCTGGAACATCCTGGCTTTTGAAGGTTTGACTTTGGAAATAAAAATGCTTTTAAATATATTTGCATATGTAACACGTATTATTTATATCCCCTAGGAAACAGCCTCTGGATAAGCATGAGGCAGATCATGAACTTTAATTTAAAGTTAAGCAGGTTCTTAAGCATTTCCCTGAATAAGACAGGCCTCAACTATCACTCTAAAACTACAGGTCAGTGTAGGATTTTTTAGACTTTATACTTAGGCTTCCAAGTATACCCCTAATGGTGTCAAGGGCTATTTTCTGAAGTGTGAAGTGTCCAGCAACACTTCATTCTCAGCTAATCTATAATAGATGGCCCACCTCTATGCAGGTATCTTCTATACTCTTCCACTGCTCTGTCCCTGAAAACTAATATTTATTATTCAAATAAACCAAATAGGTTTAAGTATTTTTAAGCAGTCAAGGATGGCTCAATGCATTTAACTTGCTTACTGTTCTATTTTTTCCCCTTTTTTTGGCTTGTGAGAGTGACTCTGACAGAGTATTGCCTTATATTTAGACAGCTTCTGCTGCAGTGTGGAGCCCTTCCCCTGCTGAGGGGCTTAGATGCTATTACTCTGCAGATAAATTGTGATGGTACAGCTACATAGTAAATGAAAAAAGGAAAAGGTTCCCATATGAACAATACCTAAGAGAACCTGGGGGAAGATGGTCTTATTTCTTTCCATTATTCTTGCAATCATTTGGTTTCTATTAGCAAAAGGTATTTTCCTTGAAGTTAAGATCCGGTATTCTTTAAGCCACAGGAAAATGATTACTATCATTTAAGAAAATTAAATTCTTTCTAATTAAGCTGTTTTCAGACAATTAAATTGCTTCCTGATTTTCATAATTGTCTCATTGCTAAGATCTACCTCTTCCCTGATTAGCAAGGTGGAAAAACCCAAGCGCTTTTACTCTGTGCAATATTTAGCAGTTAAGAAAGAAGTCCCAGCAAATATTCTGAGCCAGACTCTTTCTCCATGTGACCTGCCCTACATATGCTGCTCTGGCTTCAGAAAATCAGATCGAATAGCCAAAGGCACCCAAAAAGGTGACCAGAAAAGTAAGAAGAAATCTGTTTGGGATAGTCCAGCGAGCCTGCAAGCACAGGAGGCAAGAGTGGATCTTTTCATCACCTTCAGCTTTCTTGAGGAGAAGACTGGCTTCCCAACCAGCCCTGATAGGTGGGCTGTGGATGTACTGTCCAGGCTGCCCTTCTCTGCAGCGCAGCAGAGGAATGGGTTGAGGGGACGTTTGAAGGATGCTAGTACCATGGCACTGCCTCATAGTTACAGAGCACACAAAACTGTGCAGTTAAGGGCTGTGTTTCTTCTGCTGCTTCACCCAGCTCACCTGCACATCAACTGTCCTTGCAGTGGTCACATTTGTGACTCCATATCTCCCAAGTGCTATCCCAGACAATGCACTCTCGCTTGGTCCCTTTCCATGTGCATTTTTTCTTCTTTGTCCCTTTCATCTGCTTTCTCTCTCTCTTTGATTTCCTTCTCTTTTATAGGAGGGTATTAGCTGTTAATGTAAGAAATCTAACATTTATTATAATGTACAAGTGTCCTAGTGTGCTAGGTGTTATGAGGTCTGGGGAATACCATGTGGCTTTTGGCCAGTCAAAGGTGCATAGTGGAAGTCCTGTGGGTTTTTCCACATTAATGGCATGAGTGGCTGCAACTTCATGGAGGCTGTTCCAAATGACCCAGAGGGTCGATACTCTTAAATTATGTTTTGGAGGAAAATATGTAGATGGGGAGTCATTGTTTCAAAAGCTTTGTTCCTAATTTGGCAATCAGACATTGTCAATGGGTTGTTAAGAGAAATAAAAATGATAGATTAGTCAAAGACTATGGACTAGAACTGTGTAAATGTGAAGGTGACAGAACATACGATATGTATGTATCAATGCCAGGTGATTAAATTAATCAAGTCAGACCCTCAGCTAGACATAAAGATGTTCCTAGAGCTACCTGAAGAGCTGGGTCATGATGTTTTTAAAGGTAGGGATAAGAAGAAATGGACATTTACGCCACAGCTAGCCACATGAGGAACAAATTCTCGTACAGCAGAGTGGGTCTGGCCTACCTTTGAAATTGCAGAATTTATCAGCTCTCATGATTTTCACAGGACTGCCACTGTAATTTTTTCAGTGGCCTGGTTCCTGAAGTCAAATGATGAAGTGGCAGCATGTACAGACACATGCCACCTTAGTTCTCATTGAACTTAACAAGCTCTTTTGAAAAGAGAAAATAGATCAAAACCCATTTAAAATGTAACAAAAATATTCTTCAATAAAGAAACTGGGAGGCAGAAAACAGTTACCTCTTTATTTTTAAATCGCATGATTCTTTACACTGGCCTCATGATTTTTGAGATCTAACTTTCTGATTTTTAGTACTTGTGTGGCATGGTCTTGGACATGTGGCATAGACTCATAAGCATAAACACATTAATATAGCCAAATATATTCCTTTATTAGAGATATTCATGGAAGTGTTAGATATCTCCTACAGCCTCCTTCCTTTGACATTCCCAGCCAAAAGAAAGAAGTCCTGAAAGCAAACATTTTTGCCTTCCTGATGTGAGGAACTGTTTTGTTGCAATATCAAAGGCCATTATTGTTAACTGCCTCTTTTTTCTTTCAAATCATTCTGTAAGAACTGACTTTACATGCGTTTCATTTTTTTATTGATTATTTTATGAAAGGAAAGGTAATGGCTGTCAAAGGTGAGGAGGGAAGTTGTGACACAGCCAGCATCAAAAAAAACACAGATGGCAGAGCAATGGCTGAGGAGGAGCAGTCCTGAGGGGGACAGGTATGAAAAGGAAGGAACAATGCAACCAATTACTCCACGGGTTACCTCTGAGACTGAAACCTCTGCTGTCAGTCTCATTTTGGTTGTTCTCAGGAATACTCACACTCTCATACTCCAGCTTCTTGCCTTTTACACCTTGCACTTCAACAGCATGTCTCAGAGGGTGATAATCAAGTACAAACAGGTTTTGTCTGTGGAAAAGAATCCTGCAGAAAATACCATGTGTGGGAAGCAATCCTTCCCAACACCTGCATGCCCCCTCAGAAATGAGGGATAAGCTAGCTGGAGTATGTTATAAGAGTGATACACAGATGATCAGTAAGCTCTTTGCTTGGCATCCCTTTTTCATTATCCTACCATTTTAGAGGAATGTTTTTATAGCCTCTGCTTGATTTTCCATCAGATCCCTCCCTCCCTGTGAATCCTCCCTTCCTGCTTCCTACAGAATGTGGCCAGCTGGTTACTGCTAAATTTAAACAAAGATGTGCTACTTGTAACTCTCTTTGCTTCATCCACACAATATTACTAGCCTAACTCAGCTAGCAAGAAGTACTTCTATTTTGATGTGCACAGGGACTGTAAGCCCAGATGAAGGTCAATGAAGGCTGTGGCATAGATAGATAATGCTGACAGGGAGTGCTCTAACTGGTTTTCTGCAGGAAAGTTGCTGATTCAGTGAAATTGGGACATTCGAGGGGTACATGAGAATTCTGCACAATATGTGGGAGTACAATGAGAACTTGAAGTTGAATGCCCAGTGAAGGTCTGTAGATCAGCTCCATGAACAGCAGCAAAGCATAGCTCAGGTCTCCATCAGTGCTGTAATACTGCCATGCTGATGATACATACCAAAAAACCTAGCAGCTCCTGTGAAATGGAAATCCTCCTTTCTAGACAGCTCTAATTACAAACAACATACCATGTTTAAATAATCAATAAAATGGGGCATCAACAAAGAAGCTGCTCTTTGCATCTCTGAGATTCATACAGCATCCAAGAGCTCAAACATGAAGGAGAAAACAGCAGGTAGCTTAACTCCCAAGATCTCTCCCCTGCTGTTGTTATCATTGACAATGAAGGCAGTGTTGTAAGTGCAGAGTGCAATGGACAATTCATGCACTTACCGCATCTTGCACTTTAGCTACAGGCGCGTGATTTTCTGAAGAAATGATGACAGGATCAAACATATTCTGGCAGATGCTCACAAAATCAGAGCCCCTTTCACTCAGTAAATGACCATAAAAATGCTTTGAAGATGACAATAAAAAGTTATTTAATCATGTTCAAAACAGAAGCACCTGCCAAGTCAATATATCATTTTTTACATGATTGGCTGGTACAGTGACAATAGCGAAAATGCAAAGTGAGGCTGTTAGGAGCAGCTACTGGCCTGATTCTATAGTAGGCATAGCCTGATGGTGGAGAGAGAGAGCAAGAGAAGAGGAAAGAAAAAGCAACAGTCATACATACATTTCCTCAGCCTCCTGATTTTTCAGCTCTTTTTCCTAGCTGTTACAAGGTGCCCTTAGGAACCTAGTTTGAAGATATCCTTAGCAGCCCTCATTTTCTGTGAAGTCAGTGCCAGAGGGAGAAGTGACAGTGACCAGAAGGAGACCTAAGACAGCCTGGGGGATCTTCATGCTTCCATAGCAGAGGGGAAAAGATGATGGAGTGTCCTGGTTTCAGCTGGGATAGAGTTAATTTTCTTCCTAGTAACTGGCACAGTGCTGTGCTTTGGCTTTAGTCTGAGAGTAATGTTAATAACACACCAATGTTTTAACTGTTGCTAAATAGCACTTACCCTGATCAAGGACTTTTCAGTCTCTCATGCTCTGCCAGTGAGGAGGTGCACAAGAAGCCAGGACGGAGCAGAAACAGGACAGCTGACCTGAACTAGCCAAAGGACTATTCCATACCAGAGAAGATTATGCTCAGTATATAAATTGGAGGGAGTTGGTCAGGAGGGGCTGATCGTTGCTCTGGAATGGGCTGGGTATCAGTCAGTGGGTGATGAGAAATAGTATTGTGCATCTCTTGCATATGTTGGTTTGTTTTGGGTTTTTTTTTTTTCTGCTTTTAATTTTATGTCTCTCTTCATGTTAGTTCCCTTTTCATTATTATTAGTAGCAGTATTTGACTTTATTTTAATTATTAAACTGTTCTTATCTCAGCCCACAGGTTTTACTTTATTTTTTTTCTGAATTCTTCTCCCCATCCCACTGGGTAAGGCGGGGATGAGTGAGCAGCTGCATGGTGTTTAGTTGCTGGCTGGGGTTAAACCACAATACTGGGAGAGGGGTAGAGATCTGGCCTTTTGGTGGCATCACTGCCCTAGGACGTCTGCAAACTGGTAGGGGAGTGCTGCTAGAAAGAGAGATGTGAAGATGGGCACAGATTTTTTGAGCAGCCCACAGCCCAGTACCTGCCATTAGCAGTGTGGGCTGAGGGGCTACAACATGCAGCAAAGGGCCTGTGCTGTTGTTCAGCCTCACCTTGCAGCTGCATCCACCCAAAATTCAGCAACATATCTAGGCAAGCCTGTGAGCTGGCATATGCAATTGTAGCATTGAAGACCTCTCCAGCAGTTCAAAACCACCGTTGTAATTCTAACTGATTGGGTTCTTTCATGATCGACTGAAACTAAAGTAGCTGAAGGGTGGTGATAATTACATGGGCTGATGATGGAGGCTGTTCTGGCATCTGAAGTCCACCAGGGTAGCAAATTTAGACATCCAGATTTTAAGGTCAAAAGTGCTTATTCTGATCAAGCACTGTCATCTTTATATGAGCAATGGGAATGCCTGAGATTAATTCTTAACACAAGATCACATATATGATTAAACTAGAATATTTTTGTTCAAATACCCCATTTAAATTTTTCAGAGTCGAGGAACTTTGCACTAAGTTGTGGTAAAAATGGCTAATTATTCTCAATTATTAAGAGTCAGGTCAGACTTCAAACTAGGTTTTTTCTATTGGACCTCATTAAACTTTGCTAGCTAAACTGAAGAGCCTTTTATGACGATGTTTATGTTTACTGTGTGAATGCTTAATTTAGATTGCTTCAGTCTTTTTGGTAAACTAGAATAGAAAGGACACCTACCCCAACCTTCACTCCATAGGATTATTGTCAAGCCTTCATCTTTCCTGTGGTTCTTGCACAATGGCTCTTGAGTACATCAACATCTTTCTTAGAATGTAAACACCACTATTCCTGTAGCAGTTTGAAATTTCAGTGCAGTCAAAATTCAACTCTTTGTTGCCAAAGGAATATTTAAAACTGAAGTACTTAAAGCCAAAAACAATAATAAAGGTTACTTTGAAGCATACATAAAGTTGGGTTTTGTTAGCCAAATTTAAATAGACAAATGTTAAAGTAGTCACAGACATACGCACTGGTGCTGAGAAAACTGGTTGGATAACTTGTTCTGAAAGTTACGCAGTGGTAAAATTATTTCCTCAAGATTGCTATGTTAGACATGAGTGAAGAAAATTGAGTGCTAAATTACTGGTTTGGAAGAAAAGATGAGGAAGGGAAGAATATTAACACAATCTCAACCTTCAGTAGAAGGCAGGTAAACCAGGATGGGGGAAATAATACTTGTGGTGATGGAGAACTTCAATGCTGAAGACACAGTAGCATTGGTGTGGCCTCCTGAGGCCAATGTAAGGATAGTAAAGCAAAGAGATGAGTAAAAGCAGTCACGTCTGCCTTTTAACTGTATATGCAAATAGCACAGAAAGATGTTTGATAACCCAGTGGTCTCTGAAACCAATTGGGAAACAAAAGAGATAAGGACATCAAAACCAGTGCCCAACTAGCAGCAACAGATGCATTTGCATCTGTGATGCAAAGTGTGATGGCAAAGCAGTCATCACGGATGACACTGTATTTTGCAGAGAGCAGATGTGTCCAACTAGGAGCTCTTTGTAAATGCACACAAACAACAGAAAGATGCAAATCAACAGCTTCCAGAAAATCACTGCACTAGCTACTGGCTGCCATTGCATACTGGGCTGCAGCTTTTGAGGGAAGTTTATTTTGTTGGAAAATGGTGAGCATATGGAATAGGTGTAGAAGATATCCAAGACAGGATACAAACCTTGAAGAATGGCTATAGAAAGACACAGGGGAGGGTGTGTGTGTGTGTGTGTGGTGTAGAAGAGAGAAAAAAAGTAAATGGCTTAATAGAGGTTTTGTGAAAACAACAGTTAACACAAACAGTCACATATCCCATCAAAAATACAACATATGGCAAGGATCTTCAGTCATTTTCCGCAGTATGCAGATATGGAAAAGTGTAAGCAGTATGTTTTCTTCTTAATTGCCCTTTTATCACAGCTAAAGAAAAATATGATTTACTTCAGTGCATGTAATGAGTATGGGGTAAGGCATGCAAACACCCCAACACAGCGGCAATATACGGAAATTCAACTGTATAATACATAAATCAATCTATTTTATAAAGATAGGGATTTATTTTTTCCTTCCAGATCAATATTTTCTATATATTTTTAAGTGGCTATATTTATGACACAGTAAAATCATGATCAGTGTTGAATATCATAAAGTCATTAACTTAGTACCAAATCGCCCATCCACCCACAACAAGAAAATAAGGAGGTAAGAGGAAAACTGCATTCCCAATTTACAAAGTCTGAAGCTTCCTGACAATGAATATTGCAAAGCAAAATACTTTGGCTGTTGGGAATGTCAAGAAGTCATTTTTGTCACTGGGGACAAATATGAACCAGTGAGGACTGTCCTGCATGGCAGATACCTCTGAGGAATTTGGTTTTAAAACAGCATGGAGAGTGTCATAGAAATGCACCCTCTGTGCTCCAGAACTGCTAAGGAGATTTATTCTTTTCATTGTTGCTACTGGCTTGTCTACTCCTTTTTCATGTTCCTCTCTGTTCTTTTTGTCTTTTAAAGTATTCCTCATCCAGAGACAAATTCCATCAGGTTCTGAAGAAGGTAGCTAACTCACAAGTTTAAGCATTAGATGAAGCAAAGGCTTATGAAGAAGTAACTAACAATACACTGCCTCTAAACGACTTGGTCTCCTTTTGTTCTGAAAGGCAGTCTGGGGCCTGTGGATGTCTGAAATGGGCTCATTCTCTATATTGGTCCCAAATATAAAGAAAGGTATAGCTCTGCTCTGAATACAGGTTTCCCAGTTTTTGTGTGGGACACCTAACTTTGGAGGGTGCATTTCCAACACACTTCATCACCTCTTTTAAATAGAAGGGGACTAGGAAAACAGGAAGAAAGCTGGCACAACTGCCAACATCCTCAGTCCAGAGAGCTGATTGCCTTCACTGTTTAGAATACATTTGTAAGCCTGAATATGATGAAAAGTAATCCTGATCTCATAGCTAAGTAATCTGCGCTTAGTGGCAGGCAGAGATCTCTTATCCCTGTCAAATCTCGTAGATGTGTAAGTGATTTTTTATCATATTAATGATGTTAGTTACTGCTGATCTGAGCTACTCTAATTCTGTGTGATACTTGAGCAGAGCTTTAGGCTTGAGAAGTATAAAGCAACTTCTCTGACCTGGGTAACTTTTCATCCACTGCCTCCTTTCCCACGGGAAGTTCCCTTTTAGCTAACATGAGTTAGAAGCCTCCTGGAAGTTACGTGAGGTGCCTGGGGTCCTTCTGTCCTTGCTGACGCTGGCAGCACTTGACTCTCTCTCTGATTTTTTTAATGTCAAGTAGATGGAATGGAGGTTTTGATTTGCCATTCTTTGGTCATGGCAGGAATTCTGAATGAGGTATGCTACCTGATGGACAATATGTATGAGACTGGACCAGTGCTCAAGGGGTTGGAAGCATCAGCTGAGGAAATGGAAATGTGCTATCTAGCCTTTTGATAAAAGGGCTAAGTGCCATTAGTAAGGCTCAGAAACTGCTATTCCTTGTATCCTTGAGGTTCCCATCTTCTTAAGAAACAGCAGTTTTTTGAGTCCAGTAAGACACTACCTTCATCAATGATCTGTTGTTTGTGAAGGACACTGAGTACAAGGGTACTGAGGCCTGTGTTCCTCCATAGATAGTTCTGGGCACCACTGGTTTCTGAAAGCAAAGTGAGCTTGCTGTCCCCCTCTAGTATCAGCTGAACTCTAACCAGGGGTGGAAGGCTTACTCCTGTGAAATGCTACGAGGCAGGAAAGGCTGAAAAGTCCAAAGAGTCTCCACAGACCTGACTTGCACTTAGTCAACAGCACAGTCCAGATGGGTTATTAACCCAAACATACATACTGCAAGGCTGCCAGGAGCCTTTCCTAAATCTGCATGGCAGAGTTCTGCTTGGGAGGTGGTGTTTATCATCTGTTACAATTTTTAACATGTATAGTGTGTACATCCAAAGTCTAATGGTGGATATGCACTGGCCAGGGCCAGTGCATAAATTCATAAATTATTGCAAAGAAGCTCGATTATATGCTTTTTCAGAACTATTGTCCATTTTATTTTAATGCTTGAGTTCTGAGTTAACAAACATGTGGTTAGAGGCTCTCACTGAAACAGGGCTGGGCCTTTGCAAAGTAAATAGTTTATTTACCGACTAAGAATAAAGCACCCGAGAAAATGTTTGAAGATGTTAGCAATGCTTTTCATTAGCTAAAGATGGCATTTAAAACTTGATAATGGCATGTTTATCCATTATTTTCAGTGCAATCACAGGATGAAAGTAACAGTGAGACCTGGTTGGGCCAAAGAAAGGGAGAAAAGGCAGAGGCTGTATGGGCATTCACCCTTTGAGATGGAATAAAAAAAACCTAAACACCAAATCAACAGTTGAGACTATTTCATGCCTTATTAAAAACCAAGTCAATGTAACAGAGTTTCTTTTGCTGTTATCAACATTTGTTAAGATTTGTCTCCTCGATATGGCTAAACCACAGGTAAGGATAACATATTACTTTTCCCTGCTAAATACACATAAAATTTAGACAGGACTCAGGAAAAGTAGTATTTTCAGTCCCACCCTATCTTCCTCACAAGACTTTTGCTTGTTACTGTAAATCTCCATAGTCTGTTGGATTGACATATTATTTAATATATTCTTCTTTCTACTTGTGTGTATCAAACTTGGGGGGCTGCTTTGACCAGTACTTGAACTTGACTCTGTTATCCTCCCTGTGCTCCTTTGCAGTGATTTCTCCTCAGCCTGCAAGGCTTACCTGAGCTTTTGCTGGCACCCAGGAAATGCACGTTTCCCATTGCCTAGGCTGGTAGAAGGCAAGGCTAAGAAATGCACATGTTGCTTAAAGAAACCCACATCAGTGGACATTGCAGCAGGTGATGAGAGGAAATCACTGCAGCCTGGGGCTGGGAAGGAAAGAGACACCCTAGTACCTAGTATGAGCAATAACTGATAAAAGCAGTAACATAGTAAAGACCTCTTATTTTACAGATCTTTCCTATGTCCATGTGTGAGCTCCAGGACAGGAGAGCAGCCCAGATAACTGAGGAGCCAGGGAGGAAGCCTTCTGCATGAGGTGCTGCCAAGCTCTCGTCAAGTTGAAAGCAGGTGGATTTGGGGTGACGAAGAGGAGGGCTCTTCTGTTGTCTTTGTTACCGTTTCTAATGACAATGTCACACTATTTCCACAGCTGGTCCTGCTGCACATCTGGGCCGAAAAGGGTTAAGATGGAGAGCAGCATGTGCACTTTTAAAATTACATGCAACAAAGTCCACTGCTTGAAGTCCGGGTCCCTTCTTGCCCCGCCCCTCCCCAGCTTCCAGCAATCATTTATTATAAAGGGGTTTTATGATACAAATTTTATAATCTCCCATACACATTGGCACTGTTCTAATTGGAGTTGTAAGCCCATAAAATTCAAGCCCTTTGTTTTCGTGAAGGCCACAAGGTTTTAAAAGATACCATTGTACCGCCTAAAACCCATAAAATTGTCACTAGGGACTGATTAAACAGTCCTGAATTGAAACAGTGCGGATTTTGTCTAGGTCCTTTTCATGCAGAACAATGCTCTTTTCAACCCCCGAGACAAAAGGAGGTTTAAGGAGCGATTCTCCGGGAGATTCTTCTAAGATAACCCCATCCATATGGGAGACAAGGTGGCCAGCAGCTGAGACGTAAAAAAAAAAAAAAAAAGAAGAAAAAAAATGTTTCGGATGGCAGGAGGAAA
This sequence comes from Nestor notabilis, assembly GCF_000696875.1. Taxonomy (NCBI): domain Eukaryota; kingdom Metazoa; phylum Chordata; class Aves; order Psittaciformes; family Psittacidae; genus Nestor; species Nestor notabilis. The sequence continues at coordinate 40,539 of NW_009918689.1, forward strand.
AATAAGAGAAGGGGGAGAAAGACAGCAACAACAAAAAAACCACCAAAAAACCAAACAGGTGACAGATTTCTCCTGGTCCTTCCCGCACATCCCAGAATCCTGGTCCGCTCTGCATCTCCTTCTTTGCACATGTCTCTGCCCAGGCAGGGAAAGGGGTGCAGGTGGGAGGGAGGACCGGCGTCGCTTCATCCTTCCCAACCTGCCCTGCCTTGCAGCTGAGTCTGATCCTCCCGCATGGAGACCAGAGACGACACGGAGCCGCCCCGCGGGAGGGGACGCAGCCTTTGGGAAGGCACAGCGGACAGGGAAGCGGGACTATGCGGCCACCCCGCATCCCTGCTCCCCGAGGGCTCTCCGAGAAGTGTAGGCAGCAGGACACAGTCCAGGGGCACATCTGGTCCGAAGTTATCCCCTGTCAGGGAATAAAGAAAAGACAACAAACAAACCAAACCACTTCTGCGGGTCCCTTTCCCTCGACAGGCTTTCCTCGGCAGCAGGTTGTCTGCACCAGTCCCCGTGGGGTCTTCTCTCCCAGATATTCCTTCAGAGTTCCTGATCCGCGCTTCCGTCGGGGGGATAGAGGCAGCTATTTCAGACACTTGGTTTGGTTTGGTTTTTGAGGGTTTTTCCCCATTGGCCGTTGCCAGGACAATTACATAAATTTTTTCCCCGCAAAATTAATAAAACCGATTGTTCATCAAAGCGTTTCAAAACATAATTCTCTAGGTATTAAAAGGCACGCTATTTTCCCTTGGCTACTCTTCTTTCCCCGGTAGATCTTTGGAATAGGTCCAGACTAACGGAAAGATTGGCTTAATTCTAGATTCTGTTTTACTAAA
>NW_009918689.1:41433-41676 GCF_000696875.1 Nestor notabilis
GCGCGCTCGGCCTCCCAATACGCCAAGTCTGGGTGCCTCCAGGGACGGGGGGCTCTGGGTTCACTCTCCTCGTAGGAAATAGCAGGCTTACAGTGAGATGCTTGCAGCAAACTTTATTCGTGGTTTACCGGCGCACGCGGGTAAAATAAACGAAATTGAAATTCCGCCGGCTCGACCGAGACAAGTATCTCAGCCTTCATGGCACAGGAGGTAATCCTACAAGAGACCCCAACTGTGAAAACT
>NW_009918690.1:0-419 GCF_000696875.1 Nestor notabilis
CGGCCCTCTCCTCCCCGACAGTGTCCTGTACGAGATCTTCCTCTACCTGGACCACATAGACGTGCTCTCGGTGGGGCTTGTGTGCCAGCAGTGGCATGCTGTGGCCCGCGACGAGTTCCTGTGGAAAGAGCTTTTCTACCGCTACTACCACATCTCCCGGGAGGTGCCTCGGCACCCAGGTGTGTGGCCGCGGGGGGATGGGGCTGGCGGCACTGCCCTCCCGGAGCTGTGCACGGCACTGGGGCCTGCAGTGGCTCTGGGAGGTGTGGTACCTGGGTGAGGGGAGCCAGAACTCCCACCGTGAGCTGGGAGGGGAAAGTTCTTTCTCTCTCTGCTGCTTAACCCTCTGTCCTTTGGTGCTGTGGGTGATGAGCCCCTGAACTGTGTCACATTAGCAGTCTATAGGCTGGGGGGGTGGG
>NW_009918690.1:510-8587 GCF_000696875.1 Nestor notabilis
TCTGTGAGTGCCCGAACCCTTCAGAAAGGGCTGTCAGATGGTTGAGAATGCTTCAGCTTTCCTTTTCTTTCCCAGAAAGGTGGTTTGTGAGCACCCTCAAGCCAGGAGCTCTGTGGTAGCTGGTGCACAGCTTGGCTGGGTGCTGCTGAGGGAGATGGCAGGAGACACAGTGAGTCATGGCATGCAGCTCCAGCCCCGCCCAGCTGAGTGCCCGAACCCTTCAGAAAGGGCTGTCAGATGGTTGAGAATGCTTCAGCTTTCCTTTTCTTTCCCAGAAAGGTGGTTTGTGAGCACCCTCAAGCCAGGAGCTCTGTGGTAGCTGGTGCACAGCTTGGCTGGGTGCTGCTGAGGGAGATGGCAGGAGACACAGTGAGTCATGGCATGCAGCTCCAGCCCCGCCCAGCTGGACTTCGTGATAATCGCTGCTGGCTTTTCCTGATCAGAACCTTGCAGCAAGCCCCTGCTCCAGGCTCTGCCCCTCTCATCCAGACCAGGAAGAGCCGCAAGTGCACATTAGCAGATCATACTATTACCATAAGGTGCAGGCTGCAGCGTGGCTCTGGAGGCAGAGCTGTGCTTGCTCCGTGAGGAGGGAGGTGGGTGCACAGCCCTTTAATTGTACAGCAAGTGCTAAGGCAGCAGCTGACTCACTTTGCAAGGGCAAGTTGGACTTGATCTTGATCTTAGCCTTGGCTCCCAGTAGGAAAATGACCCATTAACAGTCAGCATCATCTGAGCCTGGCAGGGCCTTCCCTGAATAGAGCTGTTGGCGGTTGGTGGTGACCACAGTCACGGGTCTGTTCCCAGCCGAGCATCAGGAGCTGGGAGCAGTTTGTGCCGTCTGGAAGGGTAACCCAGCACTGTCACACCAGCAGGGACAGGCCTTGGGGACCTGCCAACAGGAGCCCGTGCTGCCACAGCAAATCTCTCCTGGAGTCCAAAAAGCACATTCCCAGGGTGCTGCAGAGGTCCAGGAGGGATGTGTTCCATCCTCAGCCCTGGGGATGCTCTTGGGGCCCACAGTAGTGGCCAAGGCAGAAGGAGTTGGGTTCTTGATCTTGAGTTGCAGTTGCTACGGGAGGATGGGAAGAAACACCAAGGATCAAGCAGCCTGAGCCAGTCTCCCTGCAGCAGGAAACACCAGGACAGAAGAGCTCTGAGAAGGGATAAGATGTGGCTGCGTGACTTCACTTGTGCAGACCGTGGGAGCTCTGTGGAGTTGAGGACATTTTTAGGTTTTATCTGAGGCTCTCTGGCCAGGCTCATTCAATTCCAACCTCCTGGAGTGAGTAAGATGCCAGCATTGTTCTCCAGCACTCACTGGGACTGAGCAGCTGGTGGATCTCAGGAATGTATTCAGGCATCTCCCAGGCTGTGCTTCTGGAGCTGTGAGAGCACCCCATGGGGCAGGGGGTGGCTGGCAGGCCCAGCAATGGGCTGAAGCAGGAGCTTGGGGAAAAGCCCTGCCAATCTGCCTGCCCTGGGCAGCCGTGTGGTAATGGTATCCAGTGGGTCATTGTAAGAGGGAATGTTGGGGTTGCTTGGCCAGATGGGATCTGTGCAGGCTGCTTCCCAGCTGGATGGGCTGGGACCAAGAGCGTCAGAGGTTAGTGAGCAGTGCTGGGTGTCCTGGCAGTGAGCAGCCCCCTGCCTGCAGCAGCAGGTGCCTCCTGGGCTGAAGTGAGTTCCAAAAACCCTCAGTCTTGTTCAGTGTAACCAGGAAAGTTGGCCCATATCCATGTACATGAATAATCCTCTTTGCTTCCTTGGGATTTGCTGCTGCAAGAAGTCTCTAGGCTGCCTTACAGGGCACTTGGTTAAAAGTCCTCATTATTTGTCTCTTTATTGGCTGCCAGTGTGACTTCTGTGAGCATGCTCCAGGCTTTGCTGCAGGGCTCCTGCTCTGTCCTGGCAGCCTCTGTCCAGCTCCTGCTCTTCTCTCTTGTTTTCTCTAGTCTCTTATCTCATGGAGATGTTCTTTCCTTGTCCCATACCCTTTCTGGAACCTTCTCAACTCTGTGTTAGACAAGATAAAGATAAGCAGAGCGGAGCCCAGTACCCTGAGGAGCAGCTTCCCTCTCATCACATAATGGATTTGTTTACATTGTGCTGGAGCACGTCTGTACTTCTGATGCTGTTGTGTCTGAGCAAGGATTTTGTTCCATAGCTCTGCCCTGGGTGTTTCTTGCACTGACTGTGGAGGTTTAGAGAGCAGTGATAGGGTGCAGGGGTGTGCGTTCACTGCAAGAAACTGTGTTTTTCTTTTGTGTGGGAGTAGGAAAGCTACAGGGGAAGCTGTTGAGCCCTTTGTGAACTCGACTGGAGCTGTGGGGAGGATGGCTGCAGCAGAGCAGGCAGGGACACCTTCCACTAGACCAGGTTGCTCCAAGCCCCTGTGTCCAACCTGGCCTTGAACCCGGCCAGGGATGGGGCAGCCACAGCTTCTCTGGGCACCCTGTGCCAGCACCTCAGCACCCTCCCAGGGAAGAGCTTCTGCCTAAGAGCTCATCTCAGTCTGCCCTCTGGCAGGTTAAAGCCATTCCCCTTGTCCTGGAAGGGTTGGAAGGTCTCCCTGAAGCCTTCTCCAGGCTTACCCAGCCCATCTCTCTCAGCCTGGCTCCAGAGCAGAGCTGCTCCAGCCCTTGCAGCATCTCCATGGCCTCCTCTGGACTCGCTCCAGCAACTCCACGTCCCTCTTGTGCTGTTGCCCGAGAGGTGGATCAGGACTGCAGGGGGGGTCTCCCAAGAGCACAGCAGAGGGGCAGAATCCCCTCCCTGACCTGCTGTTCATGCTCTGGGGGTGCAGCCCAGCACACGGGGGGGGTTCTGGGCTGCAAGTCTCAGAGTCAGGACTGTGAGTACTGTGTTGCTTCCCTCCACTTTCATTCCTGTTCCATGTTCCTGCTCATGTGTTACAGCTGCTGTCTCCTGGTATGATGAGTTCCAAAGGCTCTACGATACCATCCCTTGCGTGGAAGTGCAGGCCCTGAAGGAGCACAATGACCAGGTTTTGCACCTCAGCTTTTCCCATTCTGGCTGTTTGTTTGCATCATGCTCCAAAGACTGTACTGTCAAGGTAAAGTATCAGCCTCCCCTGCATAACCCTTCCAGCTCTGATTTAGTGGGGCTCAGCCACATGAGGAGCTTCTAGGAAGTCTGTGGAGAGGAGAGGTTTGACTGGGTGTCCCTGGACTTAGGCCGGTTCCTGCAATGCTGAGTTGTTCTCCAAACCACAGAACTAATGGCTCTTGCAAATGTAGCCTTGAGGGCTGTGGATTCCAGCTCTGGCCCATGTGAAGGTGCCTGCCTGGCTCTAGCTGCTTCCTAGGTGAAAATCAGGTCCCTGTTGTGTTGTGGGTCTAACAGAGTGTGGAGATAATGATCCACTCCAGAAGATGTCTTGCTTGAGGGGTTGTCTTGGGAGAAATCTCTCTGAACATGCTGAAAAATCCAGCTGTGACAGTACCATTCACTGCACTGGCTGGGGGAGCAGTCCTGTGTTGAGCTGCTTTCCAGAGCTACTGGCCACTTTCTGTCAGGAGAATTGACAGGGAAGATGGGACCAGGAGGCCGTTAAATGGGGTGTTTGGCATCAATTTTTTTCCCTTGGCCTGGTGAGTGCTGGCAGAACAGATAAAGTGGAACCACACTCAGGCTTCTCAGCAGCTTCCTGACTGTTTGTCCATCTGCCTATAGATCTGGAGCAATGAGCTGGACATCTCCCTGCAGCACAGCTCCAACATGAGGCCATACAACTGGAGCTACACACAGTTCTCCCAGTTCAACTCCGATGACTCACTCCTCCTGGTGTCTGGTGTCTTTGTGGGACCCCACAACTCCTCCTCAGGAGAGATTGCTGTAATCAGCATGGGTAAATGTCACCCTCTTCACTGGGGTTCCTGGGAGGGGTGAAGTGGTGGGTGTTGGGGTTCCCTTCCTCTTGGGGTGTGCAGTGGCCTTGACCTCTGCTTGTCCTGTCTTCTACCATCTGTGCAAAGGGTTCCCAATCACATTTTCATACGATAAACCTTCTGGATAGCCTCAGCTCTGCTCAGGTGACCACGTCATCACCTAGGAGCAGTGTGCCATATGTGTATTCTCAGTTCAGTTCTAAGTGACAGTCTGGACAAGGCAAGAGTTACCCACGTTACCTCTTGTCTTTGAACCACCATTTCTGACTCAAGTGGTGCTAGTCCCAGCCTGGCCTCTCACGTGGCTTTCTGAGACACATTCATCTGGGTCTCCTTCACCTCTTCTGCTGCAGTTCTGTGAAGGTGCCAAATCATAGCTCTGTTGTCTCTCACCATCTCAGTGCTGCAGCCTCACTGTGCCAGAAATAGAGGGGTGCTCCTAAATGCATATATGTCCTGCTCAGAAAGGCCCTGAGCCCCAGGGGTGGGAGTGAAGATATCCTGTATGTGTTTGGCTTGTTCTTGTCCTTGGGGTGTCTGCTTTGAGCCATGCTTGGAGGAGGGCTCTGAGATTAGGTTGCTTTTTGCTCTGGCTGCCCTTTTATTTTGGTTTCCCTTGTGCTTGCTGTCCTCACACATTGCTGTGGGAGAGAGAAATGTCTGTCTTCATAGGAGTGACTGGAAGCTGGATGGTGGTTGCTGCTCAGCTGGTAGTGGAGGTGCTGCATCAGAGCCTCTCCTGCGGAGACTTGACTCCATCTCTCGTGTCTTCTGCCGCGGTCTCTCGGGCCAGGAGCCATCGCCTCACACTCGTGTTTCCCCTGCCTTCCAGAGAACTTCACGCTGCTTTCCAGGGTGAGGAATAAACCCTACGATGTGTTTGGCTGCTGGTTGAATGAAACCAACTTGATATCTGGCAATCTGCATCGGATTGGGCGTATAACCTCCTGCTCTGTGCTGTGGCTGAACAATGCTTTCCAGGTGAGGTGCCTTTGTTCCAGCTCCACAGGCAGCACAGCTTCCTGCTGGCTCCTGGGGGAGGAAAAGCTACAGAGGACGTGTGAGTGGGGAGGAATAGCCCAATCTTCCTGTCCTCCCTGTTTGTCTTCTCTGACTTGTCCTCAGGATCCCAAGCTTGAGGCAACCTGTGTGCGAGGCTTCTCCACACTTGGTGTTGTGGTACCTGTTACAATATTCTGACTCTACTTTCACATTCCATTAACTCTTGCCCCATCAATTGGGATGAGGACTTGACTACAGTGCCCTAGAGCATGTTGTTGCTCAACAGGAGAGTGGCTGGATGGCAGCAGGGTTGCTGAGGTCCTTGCTAATATGAAGCTGGGCCTGGGACAGCTGGGGCCTGGCATGTACCCAAGCAGTGGCTGCTCTCCTACTTGGCAGCTCAGTGTGTTGTTCCTGGGAGCCAGAGGCAGCTGAGAGACTGAGCTCAGCCCTGCCTGTCCTTGCTGGTGGTTCTGTGGGCCAGGTGCTGGCTCTGGTGCTGTGATGAGACCTGGAGATCAGTGTGAGCTGCCCTTAAGCTGCTTATTTGCTGCTTGTCCATTCTCTGGCATTTTTCCTGCTCGGACGCATTCTTCTTCCATGTTTTGTCCCTGTCTCAGTGTCACAGCTGCATGTCCCACTGTTTGTGGTTTTTAACATGAACAGTTGATGCTGGCCCCAGGTGAAGTCCTCTGGTAGCAGAGATCCTTCCCATAACCGCATCTCAGCTTTGCTCTGACACTACAGCACTGACTCTTCCATCCCCATGAGGTGAGGAAGCACCTTGCCCATGTTGTCCAGGGCTGTTGAAGCACGGCTGCAGACTGCCAGGGCAGTTGGGCAGGAAGAGACCTGCTGCTTGTATCTGGGAGCAGATATCCAGGGTGGTTTGGCACAGGTGAACTGCAGAGTATGGAGGTCCCCTGCCTCTGCTGCTTGTAAGGTCAGAGGATGACACTTTGTGCTGCACTTGTGTGTAACTTAGAGGCCTGTCCTGGAATTCTAACACCCCAAGCAGCACCCACTGGTGGCCTCAGACTGTGGGTGGCAGCGGGGCTGCTCAGCCTCTGTGTTTCCCAGCTCCAGCCTGTAGGAGTTTTGTGTCTCAGTGTGCCCACCTCCAGGATAGGAAGAAGTGCCACAGAGCTGTCCAGCCTTGGGGGCCAGTTCTCATGGTCCCTGCTCCGTATAGCAGCACAAAGAGAGGTCGGTGTGTGGCTGGTGTTGCTGTGCCAACTCAAGGGCTCAACAGGTGGCTCTTGGTTTGAACTGTAGGAGGGACCTGGGATGGTTCCTACTTACCTCTCCCTTCTGATTGCAGGGCATAGAATCCGAGAATGTGAATGTAGTGAAGAGACTGTTCAAAATCCAGAACCTGAACGCCAGCACTATCCGGACGGTGATGGTGGCCGACTGCAGCCGCTACGATTCGCCAGACCTGCTCCTGGACTACGAGGAGCAGCTCGCTGCCTCCTCCACCTCCACCTGCCGCGTCTTTGATCTTGGCAGTGACAGCGAGGAAGAGGAGGCCAAGCCCAAGCAGCCTCCAGAGCCAGCAGTACAGGAATTGCTGGATGACGGGGGTGTGCCAGCAGAGGATGGGCTGCAGCAGCTCTTTGATGATATAATCGAGGGCCGGGTGAGGCCTGCCATGACCGACACAGAGCTCGAGACAAAGGTGGCTGAGCTGTTTGTACGCAACAGAACTAAACCCCCTGAGCTGAACCTGCTCTCCACAGACAGCAACAGCAAGACAAAGTACTTAATCTTCACCACAGGATGCCTCACCTATTCCCCACACCAAATAGGTAAGGCTGAGGTCTGAGCCCAGGGCACACCAGCTGCCCCAGGTGCATGGGCCAAATTTGAATCTGGAAAAGACCTGGTTTATTTGCTGCCTGTTTGTGGCAAGTGAGTTGCAGTTTTGTTGAGGCTGTTGGGCTCTCGATACAGGAAGCTTTTGAAGTGCCCCCAGTCACTGAAGGGGGTTTCACCTTGTAAGTGCTTGCCTGAGGGTTTTGCTGCTACCAGGCTTGGCATGTGGCCAAACGACAAAGTCATGGTGAGGGCTGAGTAGAAGATCAAGAAGGAACTTCTGACTTCAGGACATCAGCCATGAGTTATGCACCGCGGGTGGATGAAGGGTGGTGATTGCTCTGATGGGGGTGTGTGGAAGGGCGTCAGTACTCTTCTCCCATGGGGGTGGAGAGGGCATCAGGGTAGGACTGGTTTGAACAGCCTGGAGCTCATGTGTTGCTTGCATGGTGCCCCTCAGCTCTGAGAGACGGTGCCCTGCCTGCCCCTGAGCCTGGCCTGCCTCACCCCCTGCCCCACCCCTTGCCCGTTCTGTGATCACCCACCATCATTTGGCCTTTTGGCCTCTGTGAGACCCTTGGGCAGCCCTGGTTTGTACTGAAGAGGTCTCAGGGTGGGTTCTTAGCTGCCGCAGCGGGTGTTTTCATGGGAAGCTGGTGCCAGGCACTTTGTGGCACTTGGCCTCCCTGCTCTGTAGGGTACAAGGGGCTGTAGTTGCAGCATATGCCAGGCAGTGGCGCTGCTGGTGACCTTCTTCTGGGTTAGGACTTCCCTTGCTCACCCAGGGCTCTCTTGTTGAGGCACGGGACTAGCAGAGCCTGAATTTATAGGAAGTAGGTAGTCTGACTGCTTCTCCAGAAGCCCCTAAAGCTAGCAGAGAGGTTCAGTGGAAAGGACCAGACAGATCAGTAGAAGTGTGGGGAGGCAGGGAGAGCTGCTTCCAGGCAAGAAGACTCTTCTATAAAGCCAGACAGTTTCAGTTCCTTTTGCTGCTTGCACAGTTGCAGCCTCGCTGCTGCAGGCTCTTCTAACCTTCCTGTTACTTGGTCCTGCACCAGCACAGCGCAGGGAAATGCAGTTTCCAAAGCTGAGGCCAACTTGGAGAAGAGTCACTTGGTCTTTGTGCACCTAAGTTGGCAATGTGACTGGGACTGAGTGTGGCTCTGCCCCGTGCTCTTGTCCACAGCCAGGTCTGCAGCTGGATGTGGTGGACCTTGCCCTGCATGGTGGGTGTCAGCTCAGCCCTGCACCCAGCACTGCATCTGCATCCACTGACCTCTAGCACAGCCCCCGGGGCTGTGGGCTTTGATGCCTTTGAACTACCTCCAGGGACTCTGTGGCTGGGGGGC
>NW_009918690.1:8601-11192 GCF_000696875.1 Nestor notabilis
CCTTCCCGTGGGGGAGCGGGCCCTCGCTGCGGTGGCCCCCCCAGCCATGAGTCACTGCAAGATGTTACATTAACCCATCAGTTTGTGTGTGGAACCAGCCCTTGTGCATCTGGTGTCTGCCCATGAGGAGCTGGTACTTGAAAGACCTCTGTGTTGTGCCTGTCTCTCACCCCACTGCTGCTCTGGCCTGATCTGTGGCACACAAGCACTTCTGCAGGAGTTGCCTTGGAGCTCCTGTCTCCCTTGTGCTCGTGGCAGGTCTGAGTCACGGGCACGCCTCCTCTGTTGGCCTGTGCAGAGAGGACTTGTAGCCGAGTTTGGAGCTGGGAGTGTAGTGCTGTGGAGATGAGAGTGAAATGCTGGTGAACAGTGCTAGTTGGGTGGGAGAATGAGCGTCCTGAACTGCCCAGGTTCAGATGCAGTGATCTTGTGAAGGGCCTTGGACTTGAGGTGCACTCTGGTGTCACCCCAGTCTTGTTGATCTGTGGGAGAGGGCTGAAATTAAGGGTGTTTGGCAGTGATTCCTTTAGAAGGGCAATGGGATGGGCCAGGCCATCTTCCACCTCCACTTGGACCTGCTGAGGGTTAAGCCCATGTGTGTCCAAGAACAGCTGAGGCTTATAGAATTGCTTCAGGAAGCTGTTGTGGATTGTTTGTGTTGGGACCTTGTCCTAGATTCAGCTACAGCTGTGTTTTTGACTTTCAGCCTGGGAACAACGCTGATAACACCGTTGGTTTTAGTTGTTGCTCAGTAATGTTTACTCTGGCCAAAGACTTTCTCAGTCTCATGCTCTGCCAGGGAGGAGGGGAAGCCGGGAGGAAGCAAAGACAGGACACCTGACCCAAACTGGCCAAAGGGCTATTCCATACCACAGCACGTCATGCCCAGGATAGAAACTGGGGGGAGTCACCCAGAAGACCCAGATCACTGCTCAGGTTGGGCTGAGTATCGGTCAGCAGGTGGTGAGCAGTTGTGTCCTCTACCCTTGTTATTTCCCTTATCATAATTATTATTGGTGGTGGCAGTAGTGGTTTTGTATTATACCTTAGTTACTGGACTGCTGTTATCTCAACCCATGGGAGGTACATTCCTCTGATTCTCCTCCCCAACCCTCCGGGGGGAAGTGAGCGAATGGCTGTGTGGTTCCGAGTTACCAGCTGGGCTTAAACCATGGCAGACCTCTAGAGCTGGAAGATGACAGGGTTTGACCCATAACATGCTTGCTTTTGTCAGGAAGTTCTGCTTCAGAGTGCACTGCAGGATGCACTTGGAGTGATGAGCGGCTTTGCGAGCCAGGCACTGAGCATCTCCCTGCCTGGGATGGAATCATAGAATCCCAGCTTGGTTTGCTTGAAAGGACCTTAAAGCTCATCCAGTTCCAACCCCCTGCCATGGGCAGGGACACCTTCCACTAGAGCAGGGTGCTCCAAGCCCCTGTGTCCAACGCCCTGTGTCCAACCCGGCCTTGAACACTTGAAGAGCTTCTGCCTAAGAGCTCATCTCAATCTCCCCTCTGGCAGGTTAAAGCCATTCCCCCTTGTCCTGTCCCTGCAGGCCCTTGTCCAAAGCCCCTCTCCAGGTTTCCTGGAGCCCCTTTAGGCACTTGAGGTGCTCTAAGGTCTCCCCTGAATGAGCCTTCTCTTCTCCAGGCTGTCTCAGCCTGGCTCCAGAGCAGAGCTGCTCCAGCCCTCACAGGAGCTCCGTGGCCTCCTCTGGATTTGCTCCAACAGTTCCATATCCCTCTTGGTGAATGTGCCAGTGTGTCACTTATGGGCAGTGTCCTGGCCAAAATTACCACTTGGGAAAGCTCGAAGCAGCTGGGCAGGGACAGCAGCCCCGGTCTGGCTCTCCACCACTGAGCCAGTTCTCCTTTCTTAGCAGCAGTAAAGGGAAGCCCCTTCTTGAAGCCTTGGGACCTCCACCACCCCTGCTGTCTGCTGGCAGCAGCCTGCAGAAAGGCCTGATTCTGCTTTCTGTCCCCAAGGGATTAAAAGGATCCTGCCCCACCAGATGACGACTGCTGGCCCAGTGCTCGGGGAGGAGAGGCGCTCGGATGAGTTCTTTGACTCACTGGATCATGTCATTGACATCCATGGGCACATCATTGGCATGGGCCTCTCCCCTGACCACAGGTGAGTGCTGGCTTCAGTGCTGGCTCCCAGCACTGCAGGGGTGGGCAGCAGCTGCTCAGGGGCTTTGTGGAGTGACCAGGAGAAGACATGACTGGTGGATGCAGGGGGTACCTGCATAGGCCGCTCTGCTTGTTCACATCCCATTTCTGTCCTGGTGCAGATGCCTATGTTCCCCTCAGCAGGATTGCCTTCCTCCTCTGCACTGCTGAGCCCAGATCAGGATAGGGTCAGGCAGGGAGCTTATAAGAGTGAAGAAACTGCTCACACAATGTGTCTTGTTCCCAAGGCAGATCAATCTCAGGCTGGTTTGAGTTGAACAGACCTTAAAGCTCATCCAGTTCCAACCCCTGCCACCGGCAGGGACACCTTCCACTAGAGCAGGGTGCTCCAAGCTCCTGTGTCCAACCTGGCCTTGAACACTGCCAGGGATGGGGCAGCCACAGCTTCTCTGGGCACCT
>NW_009918690.1:11483-12711 GCF_000696875.1 Nestor notabilis
CCTCTTGGTTTGTGGCTCCAGAGCTGGATCAGGACTGCAGGGAGGTCTTCCCAGAGCACAGCAGAGGGGGGAGAGTCTCTTCCCTTGAGCTGCTGCTCACAATACACCACCATCCTTAAAGTGGGGTTTAATGGGATTAAAGAGGCTTGGCCTAGCCACCAGGGCTCACCTTTTCTGTTCCAAACATGGCAAGAAGGGTTTCCAGCAGCATGTTCCCATGTTTCAGCCTGGATTTTGGTGAGCTGAGCCTCGGCCTTACCAAGGGCCAGAGCAGCTGCTGGGTTCCTGTGCCACCAACCTGCACATTTCCAGCTGGGGCTCCGTGAGCGCTGTCACGTGCAGCAGGGTGCAGGGTCACCCCTCTGCTCCCCCCAGGTACCTGTACGTGAACAGCCGAGCCTGGCCCCGCGACTGCGTCATCTCTGACCCCATGCAGCCGCCCCCCATCGCCGAGGAGATCGACCTGCACGTGTTCGACCTGAAGACCATGAAGGAGGTGAAGAGAGCCCTGAGGGCGCACCGGGCCTACACACCCAACGAGGAGTGCTTCTTCATCTTCCTGGATGTCAGCAGGGACTTCGTAGCAAGGTGTGTGGTGATGGGGTGGACAGGGTCCAGACCCTGCCTTTGGGAGGGCCTTGGAGCTGTCACTGTGGGTTGGCTTGTGCAAGCAGGGCTGGTCCGTGTTTGTGCTGAGCAGAGCAGGGAGTGGGAGGGTTGTGAGGAGGAGAGGGACTGAATCAGAGGGTGCTGGAAAGGCCGTCTCCCCCAGTCCTGTGGGAAATCTGAGGAAAGGGCAAATCCTGGGCTGTGGCATGTTTGGCAGTGGGTGGCAAATGCCCTTCCTGGGGGCTGCGGGCAGCAGGTGCTGTGGGGCAAGTTGAAGGGGCCCTTCAAACAGGCTCTGGATCTCAGAGGGAGGTGGCCTGAAGGTGGTGAGTCCTCAGGACAGGAAAGACATGGACCTGCTGGAGAGGGTCCAGAGGAGGGTCACAGGAGTGATCAGAGGGACAGAACACCTCTGCTGTGAGGAAGGGCTGAGAGAGTTGGGGCTGTTCAGCTTGGAGAAGACTCTGGAGAACCTTATTGTGGCCTTTCAGTACTTAAAGGGGCCTATAAGAAAGATGGGGAGAGACCTTTTAGCAGGGCCTGTTGTGACAGGACAAGAGGTGATGGGTTTAAACTAAAAGAGGAAGATTCAGGCTGGATGTGAGGAAGAAATTCTTTA
>NW_009918690.1:12795-15385 GCF_000696875.1 Nestor notabilis
AGCAACCTGGTCTGGTTGAGGGTGTCCCTGCTCACTGCAGGGGGTTGGACTGGGTGAGCTTTGAAGGTCCCTTCCAGCCCAAACCAGTCTGTGATTCTGTGGATGACAGGACTGCAGGTGGGGCCAGGGTGTTGGGAGCAGCAAGCTCTCGGTGATGTCCTCACCTTGTCCTGTCCACCACAGCGGGGCAGAGGATCGCCACGGCTATATCTGGGACCGGCACTATAACATCTGCCTGGCCAAGCTGCAGCACGACAACGTGGTCAACTCGGTGGCGTTCAGCCCAATGGAGCAGGAGCTGCTCCTCACCGCCAGTGACGACACCACCATCAAGGTGTGGCGCTCCCCTCGTGCTGTGCGCAGCCGACAGGCTTGGAGGCCCCGGCCCAGGAAACTGCTCTTCTCCTGGCTCTTGAACCAGAAAAGCTGAACCCGGCTCCACCCGCACCTGCAGCTTCTCACTGCAGCCACCTCTGGAGCCTGCAGAGCTTCGAGCCCTCTGCAAGAGACGAGCTCTGGGCACTGAATCCCATCTGCTGAGTCAGGAGGGGCCCTGGTAGCGGGAATTGCTTCCTCCTTGGAGCGTCTGCTTCAGAGACAGAATGTAAGAGCCAAGGGCCTGCTCCTGGGCCCCACGGGCGCAGCCTGAGCTGATCAGTGCAGGGTGGGCTCCCCACAGCTTCTCACAAACGCTACTACTTCGTAACAGCTTGCTCAGGGTGAGCTCTGGTCTCCAAGAACAGACTGAGGCGCATTCCCAGTGCTGGTACTGGTGAGCCTGGGATGTGGCTGACCTTGCCGAGAGCTGCTGCTGCAGAGCACTTTGCAGAGCCCAGTGCAGCGCTGCTCCATTGCAGGACTCTTTTAACGTAGTTTTACTCATGGTTTCGTCCCAAACCTCCCCAGGCAGTTGGGCTGGCTGCTGGGCAAGGCCAGTGCCTCCTCCCTGAGGGGCATCTTTGCCCTGGAAGGCAGCAGGGCTGGGGGGGGCAGCCAGTGCCCAGCCCATGACTTCTGTTGGCAACAACATGTTGATTTTGCCAGTTGCAAAACTTGAGTGTGGGGAGGCTGGTGGTGACATGGTCTTTGCTCGCCCTTCCTCTGCTTCCACCACTTCACTAAGCTGTGGCACTGGTAGCACACTTACTGCAGGGGCTCGGCTGTCCCCTCCGGGGGGCAGCTGTGTCCATGGCTGGTGGCTCTTGTGGCCACCTCCCTCCCACACTGCTCAAGTCGTGGCACTTCAGGTTCTCTTGGTATGTTCTCCATGAACGGGTGTAGGCACCCATGGGTGGCTGCAGGTTCCCAGGGGTGCCCGGGGACTGCAGCCCTCCTCTGCCTGACATGACAGTTGAATAAGCTTCACCCTGGGTTTGGAGATGAGGTACCCACAGCTGGTGGAGCTGGAGCAGTTGAGCCTGTGTTCGCTGTATCTGGCCCTGAGGCTTTTCTCTCTACAGCAGGTACCTGAATCTAAGGGTCTAAAATTAAGCTCCTGCTCTTGCCCTGGCCGGGATGGGGATGAAGGAACCGCTCCTGGGCTTTGGGCTGTGCCTCGGAAGGAGCCATGTCCCGGGCAGGGCAGGGGAAGGCATCTGGGGCCTCCCCTGGGAGCAGGGGGGCAGTTGTCTGTGCCACTCAGCTGGGGGCTGCAAATAGGCTTCCTGGAGGCTGTGGACACTGTGCTGATGATGCACATCAATGGCTTTAACAGCTCCTGTGCCCTTAGAGTGTTTGTGCCCCAGCAGGTGCCTGAGGCTTTAACCACAGCCCCTGTACTCAGGTTTTCTGTCAGCATGGGACTTCCAGAAATAGGGAAGTCCTTTGTGTGTGTGCACAGGCTCCACACCCAGTGCTCAATCCAGTCACACAGCAAAGGAATATCCTCCACTTTCCTCCTCCCCCGAGACTGTGCAATCTGCTCCCATGGCTCAGTGTAACAGTGAGCAGGGCACGGAGGGGTTATGTTTGTGCCGAGTTTTGCTCTTCAGTATGGCATTGAATAAATATTCTGCTAAAGCATCTCCACACTGTGAGTCTATTTGCTTGCTGAAGCAGAACTGAGGCAACCAGACGGAGCTGAACAGCTTGTACCCACCTGCCCTGGGCTATGGAGGGCAGGCAGGAAGCTTTTAACGACAGGAAGAGAATCACAGACTCTAGGGCTGGATACCTTCCACTAGAGCAGGTTGCTCCAAGCCCAACCTGGCCTGGAACCCTGCCAGGGATGGGGCAGCCACAGCTTCTCTGGGCACCTTATGCCAGCACCTCAGCACCCTCCCAGGGAAGAACTTTTGCCCAAGAGCTCATCTCAATCTCCCCTCTAGCAGGTTAAAGCCATTTCCCCTTCTCCTGTCCCTACAGGCTCTTGTCCAAAGCTGTTCTCCAGGTTTCCTGTAGCCCCTTTAGGCTGTGGAAGACTGTTACTTAAAAGGGGCCTATAACACAGCTGGAGGGGGAGTTGCACAACTGGGAAGGTAAATCTGACATGTTACACTCATGTCCTGGGGGTGCTGAAGCAGCTGTGAAGTCCCTGGCTGCTTCCACCATCCCTGCAGGGCTAAACCCACACCAGGGAAGGACACGCCCC
>NW_009918690.1:15803-16172 GCF_000696875.1 Nestor notabilis
CGGCCGGGGACATGCTGCAGCCACAGCAGCACGAGTAACAGCTCCCAGGGCAGGGCCCCAGTGTCCCCACCCTGGGCTGGGAGGATCCAGCCTGAGCTTCACTTGCAGCTTCCACCCATTTTCCAAGCACCTGCTGGGATGAGGGGGGACCAACCCTGCCCTGCGTCTGAGCCGGTGTCTCCACAGGTGCCCCCAGTGCTTCTTTGCCAGAGGCCCCCGGTCCTGCTGCGGGCAGTGGATGTCCAGCACCCCAAGAGCAAAGATGTATCAACTCACACCAAGCCCCCTTCCCCCCATAAAATACACTCAATTCCCAACCGCTGAATGTCCAGAAATGGTTTTCCTCTCCACTTCCAGGTTGGCAGCCTC
>NW_009918690.1:16326-20522 GCF_000696875.1 Nestor notabilis
TCTGAGCAGGCAGCAGGCAGGGTGCAGGCAGCTGCCAGCCCCACTCTGCTCTTTGTGGTGGGAATACAGTCACTGATTACTGGCCTCTGAGAAGAAACAGGCAGGGCCCTGCCTGTACCACAGCAGGGTCACAGTGGCCCACCTGGAGGGGGGGGAGCACAGCCACCGGGGGTTCCAAGCCCCTGATTCAGCCCCTGCTCCAGCGTGGACCCTCCTTACTGGCTCCTGTCCCCCTCCTCTCACTGGAGCAGCAGAGTCTGCCCCGGCCCTGCACATGCAGGTTAAGATCCACGTGGAGACTTCAAAGTGGGGGCTCAAAGGTTGATCTATGGGAGCTGTGAGGAAAAGGAGAGTGACCCCCCTCCACCCATTGCCCACCCTCCTGCCCAGAGGAGCAGCACAGACAGTGGGCAGGCTCCTGCACTATCACTGTGAGCAGCCGCCTCCTGTGACCAACAAACCCTCCCCTGGGCCACGTTCAGACACTGACCCCGGTGCGGGAAGTGCAGGCAGAGAAGGCAGCAAAGCCTGGAGTGCAGCCTGGACAGCTGTCCCTCCAGAGCCACTCATGGCCACAGCAAAACAACTGGTGGAGCTTTAAGGTCCCTCTAACCCAAACCAGTCTGATTTTATGATTCTGAACACACAGCGAGGGCCACACTCGGGGCTGTGCTCCCACACAGCGCAGAGCAGCACCGCGCTCTGCAGACACCAGCGACCCCGCAACAGCGGTGGAAGAGCTCACACCTGAGCGGCGGCATTCTGCAGCGCACGAAGCTTCCAGGAACAGAGATCGCTGTGGGCTGCTGCGCCAAACCTCCACACAGGTGGAGCTCGGGCAAACCCTTGTTTTACTACAGAGCACTGCAGATGTGCACTAAGCTGGCAGAGCAAGAGCTGCGCTGGTTTCCACTGGGAGCCGAGGCAGCAGCAGTTCAGACACCCAAGTCCCTGCAGATCTTCTTGTACCCCACCAACCGTGAACGTCCACCCAAACCTCTTCTCAGGAAGGTCTTGCCGACACCAGGCAAGAGGGTTCCCATCAGACACCTCATTCCCACCCAGAGTGAAGGTCCCTTTCTGGGAAGGGCTTTGCCCCTTCCACGTGTTGCCCCCTCCTTGATACGAGACCTGCCTGAAGTGCAGCACAAGAGGGGGATGCCCCACACGTGGCTGGATCTGTGGTCACTGCTCCTGGAGCTGAGGGTTAGAGGCCCGTGAGATCAACGATGGCTTTAATAAAGATGGCATCATCCCGCACGTAGGAGTTCTTGGCTTCCATCACGGAGACGGGGCAGAAAAGGGGGCAGCCACTGGCAATGTTCATTTCTGTGACAGGTCGCTGGAAGGACGAGGAGGTCACATCAGGTCTGAAGGCATCGATGATGTGCTCCCGATTGTTCTGGTCCAGGAGCATCAGTGTTACCTGTGGGGAAAGGTGGAAACACACGAGAGCGGATGAACAAGCAGCACATGGAAACCCAGCGACTGGTCACTGGAAGCCTGTGAGATGCGCAGGCACCACCACAGCCACAGTCCAGCATACACACACAACCCTGAGAAATGCCTGTCAGCAGGGCCACAGAGAGCATCACCTCCATGCATTCTGCAGAACCCTTCCCACATCCTGCCCCATCACTGGAAACTTCTGGTGGCAGCACAGGGCTGTCACCCTGATCTGAGAATTTGCAGCCGGCCGGCACGGCGTTTACTCCCAGCACCAACACCCCACATGGGTGTTCTGTCCAGTCACGGTGTTGATGTCCCTCAGTGACAGGAGTCATCTTCCCTCCCTGCGTCAGAACCTCACCTGCTCATCCCCGAAGAGTTCCACAAACCTGCAACTCCCAGAACTACAATGTGAGCTTCTGACACTGAGTGACCATCAGTTGCACCCTGAGCACCGGGGCACTTCACCCTTCCCTCACCCTCAACTCCTGCAGAGGCTCCACTGGCCTCCAGCCACACTGCTGCTCCCCTGCTGCAGCCTCTGCCCTCTTGTGCCTCTGCCCTGTGGCACACTCGGTGCTTTCAGCACGATGGGGGAATCCCCTGGGCAGCCAAACCATTGAAGTCCTTCCTCCTCCTCCTCACCAAGCAGGCCAGAGCAGCGGCCATCTAGAAGCTTGAGTGGGTGCAAACCTAGCGAGACACAATGCTGAGCGTGGTGGGCTCTGTCCCAGACCCACCTTCTGGTTGAAGGGCCACCGGAGCAGCGCGTCGTTCGGTCCCTTCATCACCACAAAGAACAGGGACAAGTGGGTCCCGCGCCCGGTGCCGTCCCCGTTCAGGTAAACGCGTAGACACATCTTGTAGCCGTACTTGCTCGTGTAGAAAGCTGTCAGAGAGGCAAAACAGATACAGGGAGGGTCAAAGGCAGCAAGGCTTGGCACCACCAGGTTCCTTTGGACTCTGAGGACCCTAATGTTTGGATCCTGGAGGAAGCCAGGTCCAAGTCTTAAAGCACCAGCAGCATGGAGGTGGTCTGGAAAGCCACCAGGTACAAACAACAATTAGATGCCACCTTAGACTGCGCTGGGGACAGCCCAGGGTCAGGTGGTGCTAAGGCCCTGGTCTAGCTGAGACACTGTAGCATGGAGCAGGGCCCCCACACCGCTGGGGCTCTCCCCTCCTGCCCCTGCAGGCACAAGCACCCTGGGCAGAGCCTGGAGCTGGAGCAGTGCCCAGGAGCTGGTGATTCCCAATGCACCCTCCCAGATCCACCTTGTGCTGCTCATGACTGCTGAAGGAGCTGCAGCTCATGGCGATAATGCTGATGAGCAGGAACAAAACCCCCTGAGTGAGTGTAGAACATCCTCAGTGCTCACTGCACCCTCTTTGTAACCTGGGGCTGCCCCATGTCTGGCAGTGTTCAAGGCCAGGTTGGACACAGGGGCTTGGAGCAACCTGCTCCGGCGGAAGGTGTCCCTGCCCATGGCAGGGGGTTGAAACTGGAGGAACTTTAAAGTCCCTTCCAATCCAAACCAGTCTGGAATTGTCTAAGCCCACTGCCTCTGGCGGGGCAGGGGCTCAGGCACATGAGCTTTGGTCTCCTGTTGGATCCCAGCCGCTCCGCACAGCACAGGCACAGCTGGGTGCAGGCTCTGGGATCTCATCTGGGAATGTCCATGTTTGACATCAGCCCTGTGCAGGGCCACAGAAACACGCCTTGGGAGGGGACCTGCCCCTGGCTGCCCCCACACAGCGCCATGCCTCAGGCCTGGGGGCTCAGCATGTTGTGGCCACGGGGCAGAGCTGAGCTCGTTCACTGAGCGGCTCAGTGCACGGCCATGAACAGGCAGACGAGCAGCAGCAGGTCCTGTGCACTTCCACTGGGCGAGGAGACAGAGACTGGGCTCTGCCACCACTTCCCTCCTTCACTCCCCAGCTGGTCCTTCCTCTCCACCCAAGAGCTCTCAGGGCAAAGCCACCCACTGCTAGTCCAAGCAGAGCATTCCCACTGACTCCCTGCGGCTCCTCAGCACTCCTGCAACCCTATGAGCATAAAGCCAGGCAGGGAACTGGAGGCAGGATGGCCCGGGAGTGGTGGGAACAGCCAGACATGGAACCCGGCAGCCAGAGCACCAAGCACCCTGTGTACTGCCGGCTCTGAGCAGTGAGCCAGGTATCCTGCTTCCCAGCAGCCCAGCAAGAGTAAAGAGCATCAGAAGCAAAGCAAGAGCCCAGCAAGCTGCCAGTGGCACTGGACAGCCTGCAGTGGGCGGCTTTCCAGCAGAAGCTTCCCTTTGGACTGTCCCTGTTCAGACCCCAACGAGCCTTTCTTGTCTGTATTTGCCTTTCTGAACTCATGATTCTGCCCTTTGCAAAATCCTGTGGTAATCATCGTGTCCTCACAGCATGAGTGAGCAATAACTGCTTCCTTCTCTTCGTTGTGATACTGATTTCATTTGCTATTTCCTCACCTGGACGTTTAAATGCAAACCAAACACACTCATTTTCCCTTTTCACCCCATTCACAGCCTCGGCCTCTCTCCTCTCAGCTGGCTTCCTCCCATACTGAACAGCACAAGTCCACTGACTTCCCTTTCTAAGATAAAAAGGCCACCTCCACAAGAAGTGTTTGTTTCTCAGCCCGATCTCCCCAGCTAAAGCAGCAGCAGCAATGAGGATCTCTGCTCCCTGGCATTAGGCAGAGGCACCTTCACCTCCCAACACCCCCCCCCCCCCACACCACA
>NW_009918690.1:20553-22359 GCF_000696875.1 Nestor notabilis
CCCCCACACACACACACACATATGAGATGTTCATCAGGAGATTGCAGAGACCAACCAGCACCACGAAATGCTTCTGGTGGCTCACGAAGGAGTTTTCCCTTTGATGGAACAGCTTACAAAAGCCCTGAGCCCTGCTCCTGCTGCCAGAGAGTATCTGTCCCAGTTCTGGGAGGAACTGGGCACTCGGAGCACGTGTCTGGGCAGACAAAGCCTCCTGCAGTCAGAGGCTTCAGCCCTTTCCCTCCCTTGGGCTCTGACACATCCCTCCTCCAACTGACTTGATTCTCCAACCTAGAAAACCAGATCCCTCCCAGCCACAGGAATGCAGATGGCATCAGCTCATGTGGGGCCTGGAGCTGGGGCACAGTGTGGGATGCCCGTGGCCAGAGGAGCAGAGTCAGCTCCATTCAGCACCTCCCTCCAACCCGCAGCCCCTGCAGACATTCAGGCCACGCAGCAATGGAGCACAGCGTGGGACAGGCAGGATGCAAGAATCAAAGTCCTTTCTCTCAGACACACAAACCAGATTTGAAGCAAATTTGGGTAAAGGAAGCAGTGCCCTTCCTGCGGGGGTTTCCAGCCTGCTGCTGACTAAAGGAAATGCCTTCGTACACAGTGTCAGCAGCAACGCAGTTCCCCTCAAGAGGGGGAATCCTTTCTTCTTTCAGTTTTTCAAGAGGAAAAGGGCTCTGAGCAGCTTCCATCCAGAACACAGACTTTAGAGTAGTTCTAAACCAATTCAGCTGCTTTTATCACATGGCCCAGCCACAACCTGCTCTTTGACAGCACCAGGAGCAAGGTACCTGCTCCAGGTCTGCACACAGCTCTGGCTGGTGGGAAAAGCTCTCCAGCACACTTCAATCCCAGTGACTCCTGCTCAGGCAAACACCAACTTCCCTCCTCAACCATTCTGATGCGAGATGAGCTTCCAACCAAGCAACAACTGTGAAGAGATTGTTTCATCTCCCAGCCACAAGCCAGGGAATTTCTTTCCTCAGAAAAAAGGCCAGATCACAACCCACTGCTTACTGTCCACCAGGTTCTTCCTTAGAAACAGGAGGAATAGTGGAGCTGGGGCAGTTCTGTGAGGAGAGCCCCTTCCCCCAACAGGTATTTAAGCACTTCCTAGGTATGGATGGGCTGTATTTAGACATTGTCTCTTGCACCACCATGTTTTAGGCACTAAAATGTGTTTTAGGGGCTCTAATATATATTTCCTCCCTTCCTTAACCATTTTATTGCTGGTTTTATGGTCTCTGAGTATTACTGAAGGGTTATGCTGGGCTGTTCCAGGTTGCACTCTGTATTACAAGATATTAAAAGGGTTTTCTGCAATCAAAAAAGCACCATTTCAGCACCAGTTTCACTTAGCCCACTGCTAAAAAAGAGCTGCTCAGGGTCCATGGAGAAAGGGGGAAAGAACAGAAGAACATCTGAAGGGGCAGCATCTCCCTTTTCAAGGACATCACCACGCATCCCACACCCAGCTGAGACACAAAAGGCAATAACCTGGAGAGAAGATAGCAGGAGAGCGGCCTGTGATGGCCTCTTGGCGCTTCCGGGCAAACTCTGTTATCTTCCAGATGAAAACACCATCGTAGGTGGAAGCTTCCATGTTGCGGATCTTCTCCTCCATCTCAGCCATGGCCAGATCTTTGAGCCCAATGCTCCTTTCCAGCTGCCGGACCTGCTCAGTGGGATACACGGTGCAGCCTGGTTAGAAACATGTACTGCTGTGAGACCCAAGAAAGCCAGTAGCCACCAGCATCCCATCACTGGAGAGAGGCTTTGGACAAGGGCCTGTAG
>NW_009918690.1:22455-28967 GCF_000696875.1 Nestor notabilis
GCCTCCCCCATCCCGGGCAGGGTTCAAGGCCAGGCTGGACACAGGGGCTTGGAGCAACCTGGTCTAGTGGAAGGTGTCCCTGCCTGTGGCAGGCGGTTGGAGCTGGAGGAGCTTTAAGGTCCCTTCCAACCAAAGCCAGTCTGGGATTCTGTGATCCCCTTCAGGGCAACTCTTCAGTGTGAGCCATTCCTCAGAACTGACAGTGATCACAGGAGGGAGAAACCTGGCATCAGAAGGTGATTCACTGAAGCTCCCTGTTGAGCGCTGTCACTCTGGAGAAGTTCCATTGATACAACTCAGTGCTTGAGCTTGAAACTCCCACAGTGAGTGGACTGAGCAGCTCTGTTACCTGAGCAGCACAAGAAGTGCTGGGGGGGAACCAGCAACTGAGCACTTTGGCAAAGCTAGACTGAGAAGAACCTACACCCAGCCCACAAAGTCTGCAGAGGGTCAGTCACTCCTGGCTAACAGGATCACACCAGTTCTGGCAGCTCCCCTGCTGAGAGAGCACAGGTACACTGCAAAGTGCACAGCTCCCCGCTGGCAGTGCTCAGCAGGGACTGTGCTGGAGCATGCTGGTGGGGACAGCTTCCTCACACCTCCAAGACCATGCCTGCCACAGGGCTGCAGTGCAGCACTAATGACTACACTCCTTTTGCAAGGTCTAGAAGCAGCCTCAGATCCAGAGAGATCCAGTGAATCTGTCTCTCATTGAAGACCTCACCAGGGAACAACATCGCAGTGTCTGCACAACTCCATTACTAGCAGAGATCTGAATGTTTTATACCTGTCAGTTCAATCCCTGTCTTTTCCAGGAGTCTTTTGAGGGTTGGGCACAGGCACAGGTGACATTTTAGTCCTGCCCTTTGGATCTGCGGAGTTTCAGGGCTGGGTGGTGAAGCTTTGCTAGTAACATGGAAAGGAAACAGAAAAAGCCTCTGCTCAGGGTGCTGGGAAGCCCCAGCCAGTGCTTACACACCTTGTTACTCAGCGTTTCGATCTTCTTCTGGTCCAGCTGGTGCTGCCGGTTGTAGGCTTCGGCTGTCAGAGACAAAAAAACTTCCTACCTCCCGATTGAGCACACAGACAATGTTCTCAAAGGTCACAGTTTTCCTCTCAAGGGCCTCACATCTTCCCAGGAGCTCCAAGGACCTGGAAACCTCTGACTCTGAGTTTTCTGCCAGTAGTGGGGCACTTTGCGATGAGGAAAGGGCAGGAAGGGGCTTCAGGTCTCCAGCCCCAGCCTTAAGGCTGAGCACAAAACTCAGCAGCATGTAGAGATGCTCTGCCAAGCACTTCCTTTCATGTTCTAGCAGCTCTTCTTTTTCCACCTACATGAAGAGAAATACATCCCCCATTCAGCAAGCTCACCCTACGCTGCCACCATACACACAACAAATTCCTCCTCTCAAGGGCACAACCTAAGATTTAAATTATAAAGTGTAAAGCCCAAAGAAAGATGGTTAAGAAAACTGGTTTGGGGATTGGGTTTTTGTTTAGTCTTAGAGATGCTGATCACATACAATGAGGATGTTTAACATTTCCCCACTGCTCTGCTCTGCCTTCCTCTGGTACTCCCCACAAGGGCTCTGTCAGATGTACTTAACAGCAACAAAGGACAAAGCCTTGTATAATCCCTCCAAGGAGGGATTTGTATGAACATCACCAGTAGGAGCTGGAGAAACAATGGCCTAGCCCCAGTCCTGTGCCTAGAGCTGAAAGCAGCACAACCCCCAGAGCAGCAAAGCACTTGGGCTGTTCCTCAAAAAACAGGTTTCCTTCCACAGTGATCTCATTCTCTGGATACCTGAACTCTTGGACAGCAAATGATGTTAAGCTTCATTTGAAAGGGTTTGAAACACCACTTTGTTCCAATATCTGAATGCAAGCATCTGTAACAGTTTGGGCAACAGCAGTTTGCAGGTTATTAACATTGGAACTGAAAACACGCCCCAAGATGAACATCAACACATGAGCTCTTACCACCTCAGCACATCCAACAACCTCAAATCTGCACGGCACTTTAGATCTGCCACAACTCTTCACATGGTCCCGAAACTAGAAAGGAAGGAAGGAAGGCAATGTTAGATCTTCTGTGTCCCCAGTAGCTCCCTCTCCATCTTGCTGGTGTTTAGGAAACAGAGGTGATCTCAAGAACACCCAAGACATCACTAATTACTCACTGCCCAAGTGCATGGTTACACATGGACACTGTCTACCATCAGGTATGACTTTCACTGTAATATAAATCTAGTACTGGCACCTGGAAGGAAACTTTCTTTCTCTTGATGGTTCACTTCTTGCCCCCATATGCAAGAAAGAAAACGCAACCAGCACAGGTACATGTTAGGGATGCTGAACAAGCTTCACTGACGACAGAGAAAGGGGAGGATTAAGAATGACCCTGTGAAGCAGACACCTATTAGATTTGTAGACTTCATGTAACCCTTGCTGGGACATGCCACAGCTTCCAGCTGAGCATTATAAATCTGAGAACAAAAAACTTCCCACTGGTCCTGTCTGAGCACTTAAAGCACTTACTGCAGGTCCAGCTGTGCAAGGGAAGAGGCTCTGCTGGGTCCAGCATTCCCTCGCCAGGGTGCCAAGGACACCACACCTCACCTGCCTCTTGTCTAACCACTGCCGTGAAGAATCACAGAATCCTGGACTGGTTTGGGTTGGAAGGGGCCTTAAAGCTCATCCAGTTCCAACCCCCTGCCACGGGCAGGGACACCTTCCACTAGACCAGGTTGCTCCAAGCCCCTCTGTCCAACCTGGCCTTGAACACTGCCAGGGATGGGGCAGCCACAGCTCCTCTGGGCACCCTGTGCCAGCACCTCAGCACCTTCACAGGGAAGAACTTCTGCCTAAGAGCTCATCTCAGTCTCTCCTCTGGCAGGTTAAAGCCATTCCCCTTGTCCTTTCTCTACAGACTCTTGTCTCCAGAAGAGCCGAGGCCAAGAGTGGGTATTGCTACAAAGAAGTGACAGAGAACCCCCCAGCTGCCAAGATGACTCGTTTGGGTTCCCACACAAAGCATGATTAATGCTAACAAGCACTGGCACATCTTGGGTTTGATACACCTCTCATCATCCTATAGGTGGTCTGTTCTGAACAACCACCATATTCCACATTTAACATCTACATCTGCTACAATAGATGTCGATTAAAACTGTTTTTAAACCACTTTCTTAAAAGCTTCTAGATCCATCTGGCTTGTTTAATGAGTCAGGTTACCCAGAATTACAACACTGCAGCTAATCAACTGAAGTTTGGAGAGAGCTAGAAGAAGGAGTTAAATATTAAACTCAGGATAGATCGCCCGCTGGAGTCCTACAGGAATCCTACAAGCCTGGATAGCCTCTGCTGGGCTCCAGCCCCAGCCTGCAGAGCAGCAGATCTGTATCCCAAGACCCCAACACAAAGCCCTTCATTACCTCCCCATTTAGAACTCTTTGCTCATCTTTCTGATGCTTCTGTCCCCCTTGCCCTGCTACAAGGGCCTTTTACAACAGTGCTACTCAAAACCTTTGCCCATGGCAGGCAGGAGAGTTTTGCATGAATTTTTGAAGGTGCTTTTTGAAGATGCTTCCCAAACCCTTGATTTCTGGGTTTTGAGCCTTGCCCAGAAGCCAGTAGCACAGATCCCATTACACCATTCACTAGAAATGAATTCATTTGGCTGGAGATGGGCTCCCTTTGCATATCTGCAGCTGTGGATGATACAGCTGCTTTACATGGGACATAAGTACCCCTTAAGCCCAGGAGCATGCTTTTCCCATGGAGTCTCTGCACCCAGATGTGGGAAACACACTGCACCAAGGGAGGTGGCCTTGGCAGCACTAAGACTCAACTACACGCACCATGAGTCACATTCTCACACCCAACCAGCATTCTGAGCCTTGTATAAGGTCACATCTGTACCAACAGCCACCACTTGTTTTACACACTCCACTTCCTAGTCAATGGTCCCAATTTCCCTCCCTGCTCCGAGAACACCACTGGCAGCCTGTCAGAGCTCCAAACCCCACCACAGCACACAGGTCACCAGCACGCGGGGGGGTACCTTCTCCCTTGGGATCTTCTTCCCACAGCCTTCGCAAGTCAGCGGGAATTCAGGGCAGACTTCATCGTGAGCCTGTAGGAGAATCAACAGATTTGTCCTCTAAAGAAAAGCTCCAGCGGGGGTGTGATGAATCCAACAATTCAACAGCAGTAGTTTTGTGTTTATTACAGAAGAGCACTGTGCTCCACCAACCTCCACTCCAGCCTTGGCCATGCTGGTCATGCTGATGCTGACTCATCTGTGTGATCTCCAGGCTAACAGATTTCAGGTGTCTCTGTAACCTCAGCCCCAGTTTAAAGCTGCTCTAATAATTTCTTTTTACGTCAAATTACTGCTTTGATGGACAAGATAATCAACAGGAAGCTCAGTTTATGGCTCTCACAGGAACATCCATGTTTGGGCAGCTTGAATGAAGTAAGCCTCTATCTCAGCAAGATCATTTGTATAACTGATCCCCTGTGATGGTTAAGTCAGCTGAGGCATGACCCGGAGCCTGGTCATCACTCGCTGGGCTGAGCTCTCTGGTGGCATCTTCACATTTGAATCAGAAAACCATTTTCTACCAGAAAAAACAAACCTGTTTCACTTACTAGTCCCTGCACACAGGCAAGAGCACACACAGTGTGCTTGGCAGCCAGAGGAGCTGAACAACTGATCAGGGCAATGTGATACTCTGTCCTCAGCAGACACCAGGGCCAGTGATAGCAGCTATATTGGGAATGCCAGAATGTGTGTCTGCTGTGTCATTCCCACACTGCTCAAACCTCTTCACACACCACCCAGTTGAGACAAGGCACTGTAAATGCCATGAACATGCAGTTCAAAATGCAGATTAAAAGATAAGTGCAGTGAAGTATCCTGCCATGGTAGTAACAGGGTGGGAGGAATGAACACAATCCCCAAAAACCCATTCACAAACCCCCAGAAGGATTCATACAGCAGTCATCTGAAGCCAGATGCTTTGAAAACGTGGTCACATTTATTCTTCATTAAAACAAGTTACTGTCTTAGAGGCGTGGAGGGAAACATGCACAGACTTAAATAGTTACATCAGAAACTGGAAAGTGAAATCCATCAGTGTCTCAGCTTTGGCTTCGTAATTACTCTCTCTTTTTTATACTTCACATGAGTGGCCAGACTCACAGCCTCGCTGCCCTGTCCCTGAAGAAGTGACCTGTGTGGTTTGGTTTGGGTGGGCAGTGCTGCATGTATGGACCCTACCTGTGGAGGAGGAAGAGGAGGAGGAGGAGGCAGAGCACCTTTCTTCCTCCCACTCGCTCAACAGGGCTGAGCCCTTTCTTCTCTCCACCCACTGCTCTCATGTACTAGAAACACCAGATAGTATCTTCCCCACGACCCACAAACACTGGCATGAGAACAGATGCTGTGGCTGAAGGAGGAAACTTCACTGCAGAGACAACTATTTAAAAAGGGAGTATTTAAAACTCAAGTTCTCCCGTGCCAATGTGCCAGGTATGAAACTACCACCCCCCTGCACTCCCCACCTCCAGCAGTTATCTGCATCCCAGCACCACTGCAATGTAACACCCAAGATGCATGCAGGGCTGTGAAACTTGACCAGCTTGCAGCAGAAGGAACCAGCCCTACACAGCTAAGCTGAAAGCGCAACTGGTCCGTATGGGAAGTATTTAAGGCACTCAGAAGCATTGGCTTCAGCCAGCACAGAGCCAAACCTCTCAACAAGCATTCCTGTGTAAACAATTTCAGGAATCCTCTGTTCCTTCCCCCTCGACAAAGGTGTCTGAACAGAGCTAGATGGTATCAGTGCAGGAAGAAATCTGCCACACCCAGGAACCAGAGCACGGGCTGGCATTCAAGCCTGATCTGCTGCACTCCCACTCCCCCAGGAATGGGGCAATCCTCATGTTTACACCTTTCCCAAGCACACATCTGTGAGTTCCTACAGCAGGGACGAGCCTCTGACATTCAGACAGCTGCTGTAAAGGGGCTGGCAAGAAACCTGGAGAGGGGCTTTGGACAAGGGCCTGTAGAGAAAGGACAAGGCAAACGGCTTTAATCTGCCAGAGGGGAGATTGAGATGAGCTCTTGGGCAGAAGTTCTTCCCTGGGAGGGTGCTGAGGCACTGGCACAGGGTGCCCAGAGAAGCTGTGGCTGCCCCATCCCTGGCAGTGTTCAAGGCCAGGTTGGACACAGGGGCTTGGAGCAACCTGCTCTAGTGGAAGGTATCCCTGCCCGTGGCAGGGGGTTGGAACTGAATGAGCTTTAAGGTCCCTTCCAACCGAATCCAGCCTGTGGTTCTGTGAAGTCTGTCTTGCAAAGTTGCAGATGTGTGTGATGCTTCAGGATCTTATGTCCAATTGCTCAAGTGCCATCAAGGCCGTGCACAGAATCCCAGACTAGTTTGGGTTGGAAGGGACCTTAAAGAGCTCATCTAGCTCCACCACACTGCCAAAGGCCTGCACCG
>NW_009918690.1:28998-33469 GCF_000696875.1 Nestor notabilis
AGCAGGTTGCTCCAAGCCCCTCTGTCCAACCTGGCCTTGAACACTGCCAGGGATGGGGCAGCCACAGCTTCTCTGGGCACCCTGTGCCAGCACCTCAGCACCCTCCCAGGGAAGAGCTTCTGCCTAAGAGCTCATCTCAGTCTCTCCTCTGGCAGGTTAAAGCCATTCGCCTTGTCCTTTCTCTACAGGCCCTTGTCCAAAGCCTCTCTCCAGGTTTCCTGGAGCCCCTTTAGGCAGGAGCTGCTCTAAGGTCTCCCCTACAGGAGCCTTCTCTCCTCCAGGCTGACCCAGCGCAGCTCTTTCAGCAGCAGAGCTGCTCCAGCCCTCGCAGCAGCTCCGTGGTCTCCTCTGGACTCACTCAAGCAGGTTGATCTTTGAAACATAGCCCACTAGTCCCCTCCGGACATGGCAACAGTGACCACAAGCACAGACAAAGCTGAGGCAGCAGGAAATATGCTCATGCATATGAAGAGGAATGAAAACTAACAGGAGAGCAGAGGAAAGACAGCTGAAGTGGCACCGGGCTCCTGGAGCACTGCCAGGGCTTTGGCACTCTCCAGCCCCAGCACTGCCATGTCCAGCACACAGCTCCTTTGGCATCATACCCTGGCTACAAGATAAAAGGTGGACTCACAGAACGGTGGAGAAACCCTGAGAATGGGTCTCCAGCGCCGCGGTTTTGAGGGAACATGAATCCCTTGTGACAAGAAGCATGAGCTGCTTTGTGCACCTCTGCCAGGTCCCCAGAGCCTCCAAGACAGGAACATGCCACACAGTGCAGGTACTTTGGGATGTCCTGCTCCTCTCAAGTCAACACGCCCATCCATGCTATGACTACTCCTCTTCAGGGGTGTCCTAAGGCTGGTTAAGGCCTTTCCCCACACAAATGGGCTCGGTTTCCACACACACGGTTCTTACACATGGCGACCACGCACATGGTCCTTGTGCTGTTGCACAGAGCCCTGCAACACAAGGCTGGGAAGCAGGAACCCAGTCTTTGTTCACAGTGCCAACTGGGAACAGGAGCGTTCAGAGACTGTCACAGCTGGTACTGGACACAAACTACTCCCTTTGCTGGGACATGCTGGTGACAGGGGTCTAAGCAAGTTCGCTTGTCATCACAAATAACTAAACCTCAAACGAAGTGACAAAAACAAAGATGAAGCTCCCATCAGTAACTGCTTGTGGCTTCAGCCCATGGCAAGGGGCTGGAACTGGATGAGCTTTAAGGTCCCTTCAAGCCAACCCAGTCTGTGGTTCTGTGCACGGCAGTGATGGCACAGGAAACCAGCATCACCTTTCCTCTGCTGCCCAACACCACAGCATCACAGATGAGGACAAGACCTGGCAGCAGGGATGTTGCAACCAGCAGCCTCCCTCACACCTCTCTCCAGAATCAGTCCAGGAACTTCTGCTTTCAGCATCAAGGGTTTTGTTCACCAGCTTTAGAGCTGATTAGGCAGACATTTGATTTAGGATTTCTTGGAAGAGGGGCACAAAAGCAGCGCTTCGCGCATTGAAAACATCTGAAAGCAAGAAATAAGTTTTGAGGAAGGCTGAAGGTGTAAGAAGCATTTGAAAGCAGCAGCAGGTTTCCTGCCATTTCCTAAAAAAGGCTCTGCTCTTCCCTGCTTGTGGGGCAAGACCCCTGAGCATTTAGATAAGCCCGAGTCTGACCCTGACCCAGCCCCACAGCCAGCAGGAGCCTGCACACCACTGTGCTCCCACTTTCATGTGGCCACTGTGCTGCAAACCCAAAACACTGAATCCACTTACCAAGGAAATTAAACATTACAGCGTTGGGACTACCCCAAGTCTCCCTCAGCTGACACCTAAGGGAGGTTCACAGCAATTGGGAACGTCCGATGTGGGACAACGCTGCAGGTCTTCTAGGCTACAGGTAACAGCTGCAGTCATGGTCACTTGGGCATGAAAAACGCCCAAGATGTGATGTTCACATCTAACGAGGCCACTGCTCAAAAACAACCTGCCCCCAGGGAGGAGACCCCAGCCCTCCCCTCACACTGAGGGTGCCAGGCACCAGCACATTCACAGCAATGAATTCCCCTCCGACAGCTATTTGACAGCTGCCTGCCGACAGCTACCACTGCAGGAGATGCTCCAAGCACACTGAGAGCATGGCCTGTGCCAACCAGGTCCCAGGACAACAGCCCTGGAGGGATCTCCCTCTCTTTTAGCAGCACACAAAGCTTCACCTTCATGGCTCAGATCAAAAGGGACAGTCTTGGGATGGAGTCTCTCAGTGGCCTGTCTGACCTTCACACTGAACAGGGCGGTAGAGACCAGCTGAGCTCCAGGAGCTGCACATGGTGAGCAGAGGCACCAAAGGTGGACCCCTCTGCCTTGCAGGCAGCACATGGGGTGGGCTGTGAACAAAAGGGCTGTCACAGCATGAGGCTGAGACCACCACTGGCACCTTGCAAAGGGAAGTTGAGCCAAATACTACAAGTGGGACAGGTGCCTTCCACGTGCT
Source organism: Nestor notabilis (assembly GCF_000696875.1). Taxonomy (NCBI): domain Eukaryota; kingdom Metazoa; phylum Chordata; class Aves; order Psittaciformes; family Psittacidae; genus Nestor; species Nestor notabilis. Next base: position 31,493 of record NW_009918690.1, read on the forward strand.
GGAGAAGTCAAACATGTGGTTTCAAACCCCATCTCTCCAGGCTGTCCAAGTCCCAAGGTGGGGGGGGTGTGTGATCACAGCTTTGGCTCCTGCCAGACACATGGAGCCCAAGGAACAACCCCTGGGGTGAAGCGCTGCCCCACACCCCCCCAGGCTGTGCTCAGACTGAGGGGTTTCATCAAAGCCCAGAAGGGACACACAGCACCCACCTCAGCTTCAGAGCTTGTGACAGCCTTTTGCTTTCGAAGAGGCAGATGCCCAAACTGCTCACTTGCTGGGCCACCACAAGGCTGAGCTGTTTTTAGAAATCAAGGGCAGACCCCTTCCAGCCGGGGCTTTCCAGCTCCCCCCACACACTGGCACTCCCCATGGCTCAGCTCCCACCATAGGCTTGGATGGGAAACTGCCTCACATCTGGGCAGCCAGCTACAGAAACCCTGTTCTGGGGGCTGTGAGGGAGGCTGGGGTCTGTCTGTGGACCCCAGTTCCAGCTCTGAAAAGGAAAGGTGTGTCGGATCCTTTCTGCCAAAGCAGGAGGTCACCTGTATGTGCAAGTCAGGGATTCCCCCCCCACAAGGAAGTGATCAGGTCTTGGGGCAAACCGCTGGTGAGGCTGGAGCTGGCTGCAAACCACCCCCCAACACATGCCATGACCTGGAGCCAAAACCTTCAGAAATAAACAGTAAACACTGTACTGTATTTTAAAAAGAAGGCTGGTCACCCTGCGCCAGCATCAGCATGTGTGCTTGCCACAGTGCTTAAAATGCCATATCCCATGGACACAACACTGCTATAAACCATGCTGAAGTACACTTTGGAGACAACAGGCGCCCCGTGAAGTAGGTTCAAAGACCAGCAGCTCTGTTCTAAGCAATGTGCAGAAGTCTGAAGATGAAGCTTTCAGCCTAAGCTGAAAATCACCACCAAAATCTGCTGGGATGCAGCACGAAACAGTGAAGCACCATGAAGCAGGAGGACCCCCTGGCCTGGGGGGCCCATCAGCATTTTTGAACAGAAACAGTTTTCTCCACATGAGGTGTAGCGAGGCTTCTCCAGCATCTCCCAGTAGGAAGACTGGGTAGGAAGGCACTGCCCTGTTACCCTGTCCTCTTGGTCTCAGGAAGCCACATAGCCCAGGAAGGGCTGCAAATGTCCTCTCTGACACCACAGGCTTTGGAGTAACATCTTCTGATGTTTTGCACCTTCCACAGCCTTTAACTGAAATGGGCTCTTCAAAATCAAGGTTAAAACAAACTCCAAGGAAAACATATCCCCTCCGGCTGGACCAGGGTGGGTGACTGTCCCTGTCCTCATTTGCTGAGCAAACTGCCGTCAGCATTAAGCTTAAAACTTAGTTCTCCCTCCAAAACTTAGACAATTCCATCTCCTTCTGCGTCAAATGATTCTGTATCTCCTGAGATGAACAAGGCGTAGTAAAAAACCTCTGTCTTGGGTAACAAATGGAATTGCCAAGGCTGAACACCCCCTGCAGCCCCCTCCTCCCATCCCAGTCCTGGGGGAGGGGGACGAGACAAAGAAACGGAACCAGTGGTAGGGGAAGCTTGAATAAAAGGTACATGAGAACTGAAGATATGTTGACAAACCAGAGAGAGGTTGATAAACCAGAGAGAGGTTGATAAACCAGAGAGAGGTTGATAAACCAGAGAGAGGTTGATAAACCAGAGAGATGTGGGCAATTGGAGGTACTGGACGGCAAGAAAGGAAACACGCCAGAGCTGGGCAGCCTCAAACTCCCTCTCCCTGCACACCACAGGGCAGGTTTTCTTGGACTTTCCTCCTGCTCTAAGGGGCCAGTTTTAGTTTCTACAACCCTTCTCAGACTTTCCACCCGAATCGAAAGGCTCCTGCCCACAGCCTGCTTTGTTGTCTGTACATTCAGGCAGACTCATTGGGAAACCCACACATAAAGAAAGGTTACTGGTTAGAAGGAACCCCCCCCCCCAGCCCCCCACCAAA
>NW_009918690.1:33500-38392 GCF_000696875.1 Nestor notabilis
GCATTATCCAAATGCCACAAAACAGTTACAAAATGTGAAAAAATGCATTTATAACTCCCGACACGTGCTCAGCATTGAAATATTTCCTACGCTCCACACAGCTTCAAGTAGAAATGCAAGTCATGCCCAAGCAGATTGCGCTCTCTGTTCTGTATGTCCCTTTGAGACCTGAACTTTGGCCTATCTGAACAGAAAGCAAAACTGAATCAGCTTTATTAAGTTTTGAAGCTGAGGAGCCAGAGCTTTTCAGCTGCAGAACATTTTCTTTCTTGTTCTTGCCCTGGTGGGATCAGCAAACCAGAAGTGACGGACTCCTGCTCTGTAAGTGGAGAGCAGCTGAGCAAACCTCCCTGGCTATGAACACAGGGGTTTAAATTAGCAAACAATGAATCTGCTCTCAGGGACTTTCCATGTCCTGTCGGAAATAGCGCAGCAGCGAGGGACTTTCCACAGCAGAGCTGGGGCAGGACGTTACACACGCTGCGGGCGCTCCCGTCCCACCAGAGCCAAACTCAGCACTAACCCAAGAAGCCTTCCCACAAGGCTGGGTTTGCACCAGTCCACAGCACTCAGAGACACTCTGGCCTGACACAGATGTTTTGACATCTCCTTTCATCAGCCCTCCTCAGGCACACACACCAGCGCTGCCTGGCCTGATTAGATGCCACAGCTCCTTGGCAGGCAGCTGGCTGGGAGGAGAGAGGACATGAGCCAGCGGGTGCCTCCTCCCACCACATCCCAGGAAAGAACCAGCTTTTCCTGAGAGGGCAAGAAATAACCTTTCCCTGTCACAGTGAACAGGGAAGTGTGAGTGTGCGAAAGGCTCAGCCCCAGAGGAACCAGCCAGTGCTGCTCGAAGTCCCACCCCCGTTCCTCACACAGAACTGCCCCAAATCTAACAAAAACTGACAGTCAAGATCGGAGCTGCAGACCTGCAGCCCAACCACTCTGGAGCCCTCCTCTGCTCAATTTTAGCAAAGCAACTAACAGGACCTTTCGAAAATCAGGCGGAGAGTTAAAAAAGGGGCACGTTATCCATTCAGATGCTCTTGAGCATTTGGACCCAAGATCCTGGAGCATCACACACATCTGCAGCCTTGCAAGACAGGCTTCATAGAATCCCAGACTTGTTTGGGTTGGGAGGGACCTTAAAGCTCAACCAGTTCCAACCACTGCCACGGGCAGGGACACCTTCCACTAGAGCAGGGTGCTCCAAGCCCCTCTGTCCAGCCTGGCCTTGAACACTGCCAGAGATGGGGCAGCCACAGCTTCCCTGGGCACCCTGCGCCAGCACCCTCCCAGGGAAGAGCTTCTGCCTCAGAGCTCATCTCAATCTCCTCTCTGGCAGCTTCAAGCCATTCCCCTTGTCCTGTCCCTACAAGCCCTTGTCCAAAGCCCCTCTCCAGGTTTCCTGGAGCCCCTTTAGGCACTGGAGCTGCTCTAAGGTCTCCCCTTCAGGAGCTGTCTCTTCTCCAGGCTGACCCAGCCCAGCTCTCTCAGCCTGGCTCCAGAGCAGAGCTGCTCCAGCCCTCACGTCTCCGTGGCCTCCTCTGGACACATCAATCAGAACTTACCCCAGGCCAGCTCATTGCCCTTTTGAACTTCTAGTGAAGTTCTGGCTGCTCAAACACTTGTAGGACCACACAGGAGCACCTTTGACAGCTGATGGTTTCTGCTGAGCTCTGCTAGAACTCTTTTAAGACTTTTTCTAAACCCAGGATAAGCAGGTCAGAACTGCTCACCAGTCACAGCACAATCACGAGCATTGGAAGCTGCTGACAAACAGGATTTGGTTTAGTTAATGGAGATGAGCTTTCTTACTACAATCACCATTTTGAACCCCATAGTGAGCATTGGACTTATAGTCACTGCTCCGGAAAGCAAGCCTGGGTCAGTCTGCAGACACCAACAGCACAGCTTCAACCTGGAACCTCAGTAAAACACATTGTACCCTGAAATGCAACTCCCAAACTCTCAGTGCTGCGTGGGAGTGAAGTTTTCAACTTTATTCAGTAGTACATCCCCACCATGAACCACTTCCAGGTCTGTCAATGAGGGCTTCACAGCTTCACAGCAGGAAGCATTTACACCCAACATCCCCTCATCTTTTGGAATTAACTCTCAGCACACAGAAGCAGAAGGTTCTAGAAAGCAGGACAAGGAAGCAGAGGCGCAAAAGCATCTCTGTGAACGGGCTCAGAAAGCCAGGCAGAAAACTCAGGCAGGATCTACAGTTTCCTGCCACCCTGCAGTGGCATTGCAAAGAGAATCCAAATGTTAGGCTAGACCAAGATTCTAGACACACATCTCAAAGCTCCATGAGCCACAGGGCTACACTCTTTACCTAGGGCAAGTATGAGAGGGAAATAAAATTTATTCCTCTTATCTCATGCCCCACACATGGTGGTTGTTCTACTCCAAGAGAGATGACAAAACTGTCCCTTCAGGAGCACCAAAGTATATATCCATTCACTACTAACTGCCGATGCATTTTAACAACACAAATTGCCATAGCAGAGGAACTGCTGGAAAGCACAGGGAAGCAGAGGGTCCACTGCCATCCTCAGCACAAAGACACTTCTCACAAGGCACCTTTCAGCTGTATACAGGCTAAGGACCAAACACCCACAGCCACAATTAAGGCCTGAATTAAAAAGCTGGTGAGCTCCTTGAGAAGAGCAAGAGTGGAAAAACCACCCTATCCAGAAGGATTGTGGCCCAGAGCAGCTCAGAGCAACAGGTGCCCAGCCTGTGACCAACAGCCAGTCCCACTGCCCTGGCAGCTGTGGGGCAGCTGGCTGGAAGCAAGATCATGGCCAGCTTTCCCCAAGCTCATGGGTCTGAAGTAGGTCTTAGGTTCACATAACAGAGAACTTCACAACCACCTCATGGCACAGCACAGCTGCTTGACAAGTTTGCTTGTCTTTTATAGCAGAAAGAAGTTGGAGATAGTGAGTGGATCCCATCAGGGAAGGGATGTGCTTGGTGTCAAGCAAATGTAACACTGTTTCAGTTCAGCCTGTGTGCTCAGGAGGGCACGCACACCCGCAGCACAGCCAAGAATCTCACCAGCTCATTTTTGAGTCCGGGTTGTTGACAGCTCCCACCACCACCGTCAGTGTCAAGGAATACCACCTGAGCCTTCCCCAGATACAGAGGACAGAAGAAGGACACAGACATCATAGGCCTTGCTCTGGTCTTTACCTCATATTCTTTAATAGTGCCCTTCCAAGTGCAGCCACTGTTAATGCAGACAGCAGGCAGACTTTCCACCTCCCGACGAGCTGCATTGTCTGGGAAAGCCTAAAATGGAAAAAACCAAACAAACCACAAGCATTATCAGGGGTTGCAGTTTTGGTTGGGTCTCTTAATTCTTTCCCAAGACCAGGTGCCCATCCAGTTGCCACATCACATCCTCAGAGGTGTGCTAATGGCAAACGCATTGTTATTATGGCACTTAAGTGAGCCAATACCACAGCACCATGACCTGGACTTCAGAAGCTGGGGAGTGCACCACATTAACCAGAACTCTCACTACCAAAACAAACATTTCCTAGGAAGAAGGGGTTCTATGACCTTGTGTTTTAAACACAAACTGCACGGGTATTAGTGACATCAGTGAGCTAACTGGGTTATGAAATGCATTTTTACTTACTGAGCTTGTTTCCAAAATAGAAATTCCCTCTTCGTAGATCCCTTCCTGAATACAGCTGGCACACTTCTGAGGTCCAGCACTACCAGACAGAAAAATAACCATCAAACACAACAAGAAGAGATCAATTTATGATTTCACAATAAAGTGATTTTGTTAACTTTAGAAAACAAAAATGTTTTCCTATTCTGAAAACACCACATTGAGCCTTTGCTCACAGATATTTCTGATGCCCATTTCTGACTCTGGGTTTTTTTCTTCTCCTGATTAAGCATCGATTCAACTTCCCCCACTCAAAGGCAGGAGTGAGGCAGAACCCCAGGAAACTTTTCTGGAAGCCAGCTTGTGTTTTGTCATGTTTTGGCACAACCACCATATGATAGTTCCTTCAGTGGCTGTGATGGAGACTGAAGGAGATGGGGGATCCACCTGGACTGGCACCTGAGCCGCAAAACCAACCCAGGGGATTCTAGAAAAGGGAACTCTGAAGCACCTCCCAGAATAGAACAAGTCAGAGATTACACATTCCCTTAAAGACGACCTGATGCTGTACCTCAACTCAGGTCCCTCAGTTAAAGAGTTTTCTCTCCTTTTCTGCTTGAAAACACATTTTCAAGCATTTTGCCATCAGACCAAAGGCACAGTTACCTTATAATTTTCTTCAGGCAGTAGGAGCAGTAGCGATGCCCACACTGCGCTTGGAATGGCCGCCTCAATATATTCTTGCAATCGGAGCAGAGGTATTTGACCTCCAGTTTAGTTCCCAGGATCTCCTTTGCAAATCCCGGCTGGTTGAGATCCAGGGAGCCAGGTGGGGTGGAGTTCGCTGCTGCCATGTGAATAAACAGTTCTGGCTGGATCTCCAGAGCCTGGAAATAAACACATTTTCCCTGCTAGGTTACAAGTGGCAACCTTTCACATCGACAGTGTGCTATACGGCAGTCAAATCCCATCCGCACAGCAGTGCAAGACAGGAGCCTGCCTCCACCTGGTGAAGAACATGGCAAGAAACTCTACAGTTAACTTTAGAACTAAAGCCAGGACAAAGGTGGACAGACCTCACTAAACCCCCCCACATGTTTATTGAGACGCAGCTTATTCAGAGACATCACGGTTTCTGGCCGAAAACACTGTAAAAACCCGCTTTAAAGCTGATGAGGACTGTAAATAAATAGCGTCAGTGCAGCAACCCCTGCGGGCACCCGGCACGGTGACCCCCCGGTGCGGCGACCCCGGCCTC
>NW_009918691.1:0-106623 GCF_000696875.1 Nestor notabilis
GGGATCCAAAGGCAGATTTGAAAGATTAAAAGCAGTGGTTCCTCCCCAGCATATCTCCTGAGGAGGCGCAGCCTAGCTGCTTCCACCGGCACATTTTCTTCTGAACGTTAGCTGAAGCGTATTTGTTTTACAAGAGGTTCTTCAGAACTGAGGAAACAGCGCTCATGAAGTTCTCAGTTCTTAAATGTCTGCACTAAGTTACAACAAAGAGAATAAATGAAGGACTGTCGCAGACACCACTGCTGTGTGGGGCGGGAGTGTCACTCGGAAAGTGAAGGGGGCTCACCCCAGGAGCAAACTACCACGATATTCACAGAATCACAGAATGGTTTGGGTTGGAAAGGACCTTAAGATCACTTAGTTCCAACCCCCCCGCCATGGGCAGAGATGCCTCACACTAGACCAGGTTGTTCAAAAGCTCTGTCCAACCTGGCCTTGAACCCTGCCAGGGACAGAGCATTCACCACTTCTTTGGACAACCTGTTCCAGTGCCTCACCACCCTCACAGGGAAGTACTTCTTTATATATAACCTGAACTTCCCCTGTTTAAGTTTGAAGCCATTACCCCTTGTCCTACCACTAGAGTCCCTAATGAAGAGTCCCTCCTCAGCATCCTTATAGGCCCCCTTCAGATATTGGAAGGCTGCTATGAGGTCTCCACGCAGCTTCTCTTCTCCCAGCTGAACAGCCCCAACTTTCTTATACCATCTGATTCATCTGAATATAGACCTGTATGAAATTATAACCACAGATATTCATAATGCTATTCCCTTGAATTGTCCCTCTGACAGGCTTCCCATCAGAAATTCATACACGTGAAATGAAGAAGTGTGCAAGCAGGACATAAATGCTGGCTTTGTTTGTCAGAATAGCTGTACTTAAACAAAGAGGGGAAATGGACAGTTACCTCAGGAAAAGACTGAGATTACAATTGAGCCATTAAAATAGGCCTAATGCAAGATATGGTGGTTCAGTTTACCAGCGTTAACTTTAAATGCTAAAAGACATTTAACTCAGGAGGTTCTTCATGCTAATCACCTCTTCTAGCTAATGGAGAAAAGTGCTTTAAACCAGCTGGAATTAATCCAGTTCTATTAGAAAGATCACAATTCTCCAGTCCCCAAGAATAATTTGTCCCTGGCATCGCATTTAATAATTTTAAAGGGGAGTGGGGAAACCCACTGTAAATGGCATAATGTCACTTCTACCCTCAGTACAATGTTGCAGAAAAAATAGCAATCTGGCTGTCAGCAGATCAGTGACATAAACTCCTCTAGGAAGCAGCACGACTGAGAGGGCAAGGATCATATCAAAGACACTGGTCTCAGAAGCTCAGTTCAAAGCCAGCAGGGATATCACTGGTATAGCAGACTTGGGGAAGACATTAGAAGGGCACATTTATATTTTATTTTCACTTCATGTCCCCCTGCTTTAACATAACAAAAGATAAAGGAGGCATAAGAGTTACTATGTACCAAATAGCTGTCAGGATTTTGATTTAAAATCTTCCTGTTCTATATAAGACCAGGTGTGTACTTAGATTTCTGATTACTATGGTGGAAAAACCCCATAAACACTAGATGGAAAGTTCTAGACATCAAGACTGATTAGAGGCAGATTGACATGGAAAGGTTAATGCACCTGCAAAGAATCAGTGCAGAAGGGTAGCCTTTTCTGGATGAATCACACTGCAAGTGCAATGTCCTGAGCTGTGTTACACAACTGCAAATAATGGCAGTTTTATTTGAGGGAACAGTATTTTGAGGAAGAGTTAATTTGTATTGCTTAGCAAATACAAAGAGCTAGTAATAAAAAAGTTGTTTGAAGAACAATCTCTTGTGTAAGCATTTCTCCAGCCTAATGTGCAGACACACACACACAATGTAGAAGAAGTAAGACATTATGAATAAATACTTTAAATGTATTACGACTTCTGGACTTAAAATCCAAAAAAGCATGGTGAAAGCTGAACAACCTATGATTATGGACTCTTCTTACAGACATTTCTTTCTATGAGCAGCAAATCAATTACATTTCAGGATTAAATCATATTAATACACAGAATATAGATTAGTTGCCAGGGAACATAAGCATTAACTTCATATTTAAAGTGATCGTTTCTTTTACTGGGCCCAGAAGATTCTGAAGTTATCTTCATCAAACAAACTCTAAATTATTCCATCTTCAAAAGCAGCTTTGCCAGAGCAGGGTATGTGAGCATGAAATTGTAATTTTCATGTTACAGTAATGAACTCAGAAGCAAAGCAAGATTACAACATATTGTGCGTTGTTCCACCTCGCTCAGGGCACACACAAACTTTTGCCATCATTTTCTCTATTGGGAAACTGTCTCGGATATCCACTGTACTTTTAAAAATATCTTTGCATATTTTCAGTGGTGGATGTCCCCCTCCTTCTCCCCTGTCCATTGTCATTTCCCCTCCCCCGTTTTTCCCTGTCGTTCCCCCACCCAATTTTTGCTTGTTTTACATCAGTTACCCAGTAGGAAACATTTTTTATAAAAGCATATAGCAGTGACCACAGTTCAGGCATGGATAATGCTAAATGGAACATTTATGGAATAAACCCAGTGGTATATATACAGTTTAAGAGACCCCAAGGCCTGAAGAAAGGGCATGCTCCATGTGCTACGATGTCATTAATCCTCTGTTCCATTGACTTAGGAACTGGCTGAATGAATAGTGCTTCATCCCATATGCTAAATAAACAAAGAGGGTGAGCAGAAGTGTCCTGATTCTGCAGGAAAAAGTGATACAAGTCAACATATTGCCCTACTTGAAGAGGAGCATTCCAGATACCCTGAAACCAGAAATGTCTGAATAGGTTTGTTGTATGTTTTCTGACATTTTAGGTTAATGCATGGTAAAAGGCAGCTCCAAAAATCTATCATGCAGCCTGTAACTCCCACAGTATGAAGCTTATGAATTTACATCAACCTAGCTTTGAACCCAGAGTCAAGCCCATAGTGATAGGGCCCCTGAACAACCCAAAACCTGAGAGGTGTGATAGAATTTTAGAGGGGATAGGTGAAATAGTAAGCAGATTTTCGTCAAATCCAGTAAGCACAATTATAATGCAACAAGGTCAAGCTGCTTTTCAAACGCTGCCAAGTATCTAGTACCAGTGGTAAAGCTTACAAGAAAATTGCATGGAGGAAAGGATTTTGTGTCAAGATTTTATCACATTTTATCACTGACAAAAAGGTCTGATCCTCCAAGATCATGCTTATCAGGTATTAGTTTCAGCAGATTTGAGATAAATTTTAGCCTATTGCAAATGGGACCAAAATGTTCAACTAAATATGTGGGCAAGAAAGATGAAACCAATAGTGCTAATGACAATGAACATGAAGAGCTATACTTCCAGCTGTATTGTTAGATTTTTGGCAAAATATGCCAAAACCAGTCCTACTGCCCAGACTTTCTGTTAATATACAAAGCAGCAACAGGATTGTTCGTAGATGACATGATAACCAAGATACTATTTTGGCTTAAAAGCAATGAAGGGACAAACTATTTGCTAGGCAGCTAGTAGCTCTACTTTGAGGAAAATATTATATGCAGGCATAATCACCAAATACGATGAAGGAGGTGTGAAAACATCACCAAACTCATGGTGATGGTACATCCTAAGCCTACTCAGGCATTTCCCTTTTAAACAAGTTCATCATTAAGTCCAACTTTGGCATGGTCTGTGAGAGAGTACAGTTTCAGTGACATGTAGACTCACCTGCAGATATGCTGAGTAATTGCTTATGGTGTCATGGGCCTTTGCACTTCTCAGATTTCTGGAACTGTGTAGACAAAGAATAGTCAGTTGCATGTAATAAATATGCAAAACCAGACTATGGAAACTGTCTGGGCTCTGAATCAACAATTAGAGCCTGTTTGAATACAGCAGAAATAACAGTTAAGAAATGTCAACTGAGATTTCTGGGATTTCTGTCAAACTGCAGGCAGTGGCACCGCTGAGCCTTTGTATGGCTCTAAGGATTACTGCTTGTGCACTTAGTGCAGCATTTTGTGCCTGCCGGTTAGTGACAAGTGTTTCCAATGAGACTGAAAATGTTACTGGAGGAAACATTAGCACTGCTATTTTTTATACCTACATATGAAAAAACAGGCTGTCGTGAATGAAGGTTTGCTTATTTGACAGGAATACCAGTCAGGCAATTTAGTGGTAATCCTGACACAGACAATATGTATACACCCACCTGTACAGCTTGCAACATATCTAGAAATACTGCCTACAGAGCAAATTCCTATGATACATGAAAGACTCAGCAGAAAGGAGGCCAAGCAGACAGGTTTTTGTAGGTTTTTTATGAATTTTCCAGCTTCTAACAATCCATAGACTGAGCATCAACTGCTTTATAGCAAGGGAGAGACATCTTGGTTTCAGAGTTTTAGAATAAGTCATTGCAAGTTACAGTCAGCATCACAACTTTCCAGTCAGCAGAGTAGATTATTACTTACAACCCAAAATTGTATTTCCAGCATGTAGCAAAACACAGTAATATTTAATTTCAAGTCTGCAAGCACTACAAGATGTTTAAGTATGCAATTACTCTCATTTATTAAATCTCTTATCCATAGTATACCAATATTCATGTTTTCATTGTCAAATTCTTTCTCCAGCAACTGTTGTGTTTCTAAATTGTATTGTCAAATATGAACTTTCCAGAGATGTTCAAAGAAGTCTCTAAAGTATTTTGAAGATCTAAACCAGTTCTAATTCTTCTATTCCTGGAAAAACAACCTACTTCTTTTTATATCTTGTGGACAGTTGTTCTAATATTCCTTTTGTGCAGCATGTGTAACAAATATTGGCTAAAGAACAATTAACAAATATCAAAAGTTGTTCATTGCTTGCAATGAACCAGACATGTAACCATTGTCACAAATAAAGTAGCGGCCCCTTAATTTCATCAAAATTTGTCACTATTTAAACTATACTAACATTAAAAAGTTGAAACTATTTTAATTAACTCCTAGAGAGTTAAGCAGCTGGCAACTTCACAATACGGATTAAGTCCTCTCCTCCAATTTAATGCGTGAGCATACCTTTATTTAAAACAGATAAAATGTATCAAAAAATGAGTTTTGTCTTAGGCAGGTGAAACTTCCATTAAAGTTAATAAGCTGAGCTGGTGTGATATGATTTCCAATTAATTTTTATCTTAGTAAAAATTGTCTGGAAATACAGTTATTAACAAATAATTTTGCAAATAGAAAGAAAAATTAATTCCAGTATTATCTGGATGGTATAATTCCAGTAACTAACAGCTGGAAGTAGCGACGCTCATGTGTAGACATTCATTAGTGTCCTGACAGATCAGGTTGGTTTTTCCAATCAACAATGAAAAGCAGAGGCCAGATGGAATAGTGAAATGTCAAACTGATGATGCATATGATGTTTGTTTGTTTAAACATTTGGTGAATTCATCACAGTGTTTAATCCAGGAAGCTGGACTGATCTGCAAGTAAATTAACAAGCCACAGGAAAAAAAAAAATGTGCTCTGAACTTCATAATTATCCTTGGGTTTATAACGTATTATTAGAGGTTTCCAACTTGTATCATAAAACTTTTAAAATCTAAGTAAAATCTGTTTCCTGATTTCCCATCTGCCTTTTGGCTCAGTGCACAAGTTACGAAGGCTGAGACAGAAACAACTGCCGCTGTTTTTAATGGCTGCTGTTTGGCCACTGTTTGTGGTTTTTTAGTTTGGTGTCTCTGGTGGATTTTGTACAGAGACTTTGAGGGCTCCCATTGACTTCAGCAGGTTTCAGGTCAAGCATGAAAGTCAGAAATCAGTCATTAAGCTTTCTGTGCTTGCACTGCTGTGTACAATTAGAAAAGCATTAATCACAACACATCAGTGAGATCAAGTGTCAAAGTTCAGGCACTGTTTGGCTGGATGTAAGCAATATACATCTGCTGATTTTCTCTAGATTCTCCCTCTAGATTATCAAGACAGTTGAACTCAAGTACATAATCACAGGAAACAGAAGCTCTGAAACAAATTAAAATCTAAAACAGAATCAAAAGGAGGTAGCTTGAACTGTGAAAAAAATACTTCTGTGAAAGAAAGATGTGTATGCATGTACGTAACAATCACAGGCTTAAGAGCAGAAGTACGGGACCCATGTCAAAAGTACAGCAAGAGCCAGAATTTCTCTTAAAAAAATAAAGATACAACCTCTAATATTGTGTCCCAAATCAAATGCAGAGACAAACTGAAATGAGAATTATGTATTCCATTCATCTTTCTTTTGTAGCATATTCTATGACACTGATACTAAATTCTGTTTTTAAAGGTATTGGCAGCTTAGATCACAGAATGATGCCTCAAAAGGTTTTAGAAAACATAAAAATAAGACATGCAAATACCTTTGCAAATTCTGCCTAAGAAAGGATGATAATTCATACCACAAATGAAGTTCTTACATATGCAAATGGAATTGTTTGGTGTCACAGCTAAATACAGATGTAGCTCTTGGCTGAGCTGATTGTGAGTGAGGAATGGTGCTTAAAACTCCCCTCTTCTAATTATGATGATCTGATCCTCCTAAAACTGGCAAATATATACATGAGGGACTGTGTGTACATGTGTAGGAGAACAGTAAGTGGGAGAAAGAAATCCAAATTTTTTCATCTGTACATAATGTCAACACACTGTCTATAAAAAGCCATCAACAAAATCCTCATAAACACAGTTCAGCCTGGTCAAGTTCTAATCTGTATCGTCATAGACAGTGAGAGTTAATCAAAGCTCCAGTACAATGTTTCTTTCCTTAAGTTGAGAAGTTGGAAGGAAATGACGCAGCACTTTCAAAAACACTGTGAGGCTTGGTTAATGCTAAATAGCACACATACAATCAAAAGTTTAAACAGAAGGTTAGTAGTGCGGGAGAAGGCTGGTCCTGAAAAGTAGCACTTCAAGCAGAACTGTCTTGTCGGCTTCCACTGCCAGAATGTGCCTCTGAGAAATTTAAGTAACAGCTAGGGAAATAGGTTATTGTCAGGTACTTAAATGCCCCATTCCATTATCTTTCACTCTTTACCTTGGGTTTTAATCTCATAATGCAAATTTAGCACTTTGCTTCACTAAAACTGAAGGCAGACAAAGTCTGCCATTTGTTAGGAGTGATCATAAATTACATCTGAAAAATACAAGAAACAGTTTTTCTTCAAGATCAGTGAATTTAAATAACATAGAGCATCCAAACAGTATTTTGGGTCCTGCAACCCAGAAGAGGGTTAGAAATTTCAAAATGTGAGCAGGGGGTTTTTCCATAGACTACAAGAGCTGTTTTGGCACTGAGTGCCAAGATAAAAGGAAAAGTCTTCCCTAACAACACTGCCTTCTTTATAAGGGGTGGGCAGCAGAGAAGTGATTTACAGTATCAGGTGGTGAGAAACTATCTAAGGACTTTGACAAATCATTTGTTGCAAAGTGCATTTTTGTTGCAAAAAAAAACCCAATCCCACAAGTGTAAAGGGAGGATATAGCACAGGGAAATTATAAGGAAAAAGTACTTTAAGATACCTAGTATCTTCAGTACAGCCAAATGGAATCAAAATATATCAAGGACTATAAAAATATAACAAGGCCTATGATGAAGTTGCAGACTCTGAGCAGTAGTAGGTTCCTGATGGTACCTAAAATGGCTATAATCCTCTGTATTCTACTTCAGAAATTGCATTTTGCACAGCTGGGAGATGGAACCATCATTTGGTCTCTTTAAGAGCTATGCTAGAAGCCAGAAAGAGCAGGAGGAAGCAGCAGCTTGGCTAGTGTGATATATGAATCTTCTTTTTTTTAACACAGGAAAAACATATTATTGCCTTCACGCTTTAAAATAATGATCATAGAGAAGAAAAATACATTGTAAATTAAGATAAGAGTACAAGAGCTATTTAGCTTCACTGATACCAGATGGAAATGAAGACACTTTTTTGTAATTTAGCTGGAAAAAAGGAAAGCCATTAATAGCAAAAATCTGTAGATTCCTTAGGTAAAAAAAGATACAGCATAAAAAGTTTACATTTTCAGTGGGGGGCATCCTTTGGTGCATCAAGCTGTCATGCATCTTAGCAGCATGACACATTTTAGTGATTAAATGCCAGCTCCCTGGCAAAACCCAAAACAACCAAACCAAATGAATTTTTCAGTGGAGAAAGCCACTGTTCTCTTATCTTGTACAGTGGCTCTCACAGCTGAAGAGACACAGCAGCAGGATGGTAGAAATTAAAGTCTCTCAGCTGGTGAACTGTATGTAGTTCAAACACACCACTTCACAGGGTATATCTATCTGCTTCAGTCTCACTCATCTGTTTGGGTAAAATACAACATTACTTAAAAATTTGCTTTCAGTTGTTGACTATGCAATATGCTGGACCTTGGAAAGCAATTATTATGGCAATCCATATATTTTATTTTGACCCCCTCAAACCAAGCAGAGTTAACCCAGTTGCTCAGGTACATTAATCAGTAGAGTGACAAACTGCCAACAGAACAGCAAGGGCCACCTGCGTACAGAAGGCAAGGCGAGCTGGGTGGTGAGCACAACAGGGAGGCTGTTGTGAGCAGTGACTTCACCAAGGAGCTGGGATCAGCAAGTCAGCATCACCATCAGGGCTGGGGACAGCGATGAGGGTCAGTTACAGCCTGCTGATCTCCCAGTGAGTCCTCAGTGTTGAGGAGCTCCGAGCCAGGAAGACCAGCCAGTGGGCTTGGGTCTAGGCACATGTTTGGAGGTCAGAGCTTGGTGTCGACCCAGCTGTGACATAGCTACAAAGTAACATGAGGAAAGCAATAGTAAAGGCCCAGCTTAAAAGCAACTCCCAAGCCAAAGGAGGGGCAGGCCCTCCCTTTAAATTTTCTTCTCAATAGCTCTTGTCAGTAAAGGAGTTGATCTTGGGCTTAGCCCACTAAACCCCTTAACTCAGCCAGCTGAACTCCAGAAGGGCATATACTCTACACCCTGGCACAAACTCAGGCTTTGCACTTCGACCAATCCAAAAGCAGTTATAGCATACTGGTACAGGTCCATTTCATCATGCAGGTGCCTAGTATGTGACTCATAATCCAGTCTGAAAACCAGAATTATCTGTATTTCTTGGAAAGTTCATACTTCGTTATGCCTCAGCTTGCTCAACACTACTGGTCCCACCAGTATGTTACCATCTGAAAAGTCAGCTTAGGCTTACTTCAAATGGTATAAAAAAGCATTATTTTTTGGGTGACTTGGTATTGTTTATCCACCTTTGTTTTCTTCATAATGTTTGCAGTTCTGAAGAGGTCACATTCAGCAGCTGACCATGAAAAATATTCTCCTTAGATCAAAGAAAGCCACTGGGAGTTCAGCACAGGAGCTGCCGTCACACAGGGGCCGATGAAATGCACGCACTGACACTTAACAGTGATAGCGATTATCCCATAGTTTAATAACACGTTAATCATCTTAGAGTCATTATTCACTCCCAGGGACACACTGTACTTCCACACTGACATTAAAAAACACCAAAACAAAACGCGAGAGGACATTTCTGTAGGGCAGAACACAGTTGGAAAACTAAAAGGATCCTGTCAGTGAAAATGGTCTCTTCTCTATCCTAGAAAACAAAACCAACAGGAAGGTGGGTTACTTTTGTGCTACTTCATGCTAGTCACCCCAAATGACTTGGGAAATACTTGCACAGACTTTTATTTCCTAGATTTAATAATAATGTGAATGTAAAAGTATAATTTAATCTTGGCATCATATGCACACACTGCGGTACATCAGCAAAAACTTCCCCCACACGAGTATCTTACTGGGTTCCAGATGGTGCTCTCGGAAATGTCTTTGATTCATCTTCAGGTGAAACACCAAATGGTTACTTCCAACAGAGGTGTCAGTTCCAGGTGCAGCAGTAGCTTTTATTATTTTTTATCTGGATCATCTGTGATTTGAGCTCACAACTACTTTCACATGTGCTACCAAAGAGTCCAGAGGCTTTTAATTTTGTCTGAACCTGTCTGAACTACAGTGAGCATATGAATACTATGGGAGGTTGTAATGGACAGTAACTATTTGATTTGGGCATTCTCAGTCTGTGAATATTCCTTAAAAGTGTGTCTGAGTTTGATGGACCCATCTACCCCATGGGGAGACTGCTCTTTTCAATGCAAGCAGCTGAGCCTATTTGGTTAAGATGGTCCCACTGGCACAATATGACAAAAGAAGAATGAGAAAATCACATTAAGGAGCTTTGCCTCTAGACCAAGCAAAGACAGTGAGAAACTTAGTGCTCCCATGAAGAGAAGTCCTAAGGATCAGAACAGAAAGTCACTGAGTTGTCAAAAAGTAAATCTAGAGGGAAAGACACAATCTGCAAACTCACAAACAGCAGAGACATTATATTTTTAAATTTGTGTTCACTTCAGAGTTGGTTATAGATAGAGAAGTTACTTCCTCTAATTTATATTCTAATACAACCTTATGAGTTTAAAAGTCTTTTGGGGGTACTCACTCCACGTACATCTTATAGAGACTCATCTTGGAGGTCAGACTGGTCCCAGTTCCTGTCATGGGTCAGAACTGCATTTGCTGGGAGTTTGCTGTGCCCCAGCCAAGCACTAACAGCCAGCACAGTCCCTGCTGCCACTATGTAAGGCACATACAAAATGCACTGACGTTAATGGGAGTTCATGAGAAGGTCATGTCCTGATGCTGACAGAAATAAATTAGTTGCCCAACTATATTAGTCAAGAGTTTGAACAAATTTTCTAGCAATGAAGTTTGAATAGTTCCCTGGGAAAATCTTACACTGTATATTCATTTCTGTATCGGAGTTTTTATCTTAGTATTCAGCCTAAATTTTAATTTCTTCCTTCCTTCGGCTCAGAACATTCTAAGTAATTCCTCTTCCTTATTGCTGTTTATCCCATTTGTAGACTGTTGGCAAGTTCTTTGATTCCCAATCACTTAACCTTCTTTTCACCATCCTATAAATATTGGTCCGTTCCATGCTTTCCTCTTTTGTCTGTTAAAAAATCCCTCAGTAGTTATTTCTGCTGTAGACTGAATGACCTTCAATTTGTTTGTTGTAATGAGCTATCTAAAAATGCATGTATGCTTCTGTCAGAGTTGCATGGAGATGAACAATTACCTCCTTATTCATGTTGCATGAGCACGAGCATTCCACCTATTTCTCAGTCCTTCACATTACTGCTTTCCAGATTTGTCTATCATAGTAAGTATGTGCAACTTGAATTATTTTTCTTGAGATACATTAGCTGGCATTTTTCCAGGTTGAATCCAATTTTTGTCACATTTCATCAAGTTTTTAAGACCTCCCAGAAACAGACTATTTGTTTCCCAGTTGCTTTCTATCCTTTTTTTTTTTTTCATGACTCACCCAGAGCACATCCAAAGCACAGTCGGGAGGTTTCATTCATTAACATGTGAGTGACTTCTTTGTCTAGGTTATTAGTGACTATATTTTCCCAGGAGCTACCAGTGGTCTCTACTGTACCTTATTTTAATCCAGCATTCACCCATTTATCAAATGATCTTGATGTTACTCTTGACTCACCGTTAGCTTTAGGAAATGACTGTTTGGTTTATATTAAAAGATATCATAACAATTGAATCATATTCTAGGAGTGGAGACAATTGCAATTTTGTGTATGTATGCACAGATATGTATATGATTCACTGCACAGATTATAATTTTGTATCTAATACTCAAAATTATTTCAATCATTTTCTAGTAATATAGTAGATACTGAAGCAACTGCTGCTGGCAGCAATAGCTCATGCAGCCTTGCAGCCGTAGACATTATTATAATACATTCTGCAACCATAGTATAAACCTCCTTGGATGGTAAACTGAAATCACCAAGAACTCCTAATAATAAAATTTGTCTCAGAAGTCATAGAATTACTTCTGTTTAATATCTATGTACAAAAGAAGCCTGAAAGCCTGTATGAGGGAGTTATTCTTAGATCAGTTGTCTGTTGAGAAGAAATTTTCCTTCTGCATTCCCGCCAGAGCAAATGAGATGCCTGTGAGCTTTTTGGAAGCAGAGCCCATAGCCACCTACATCTTTCTGGCCTTAGTCTAACTTCTATTTTGGATTTAGACAAAAAAGACATCATGTAGCAAAATCTCACTGTTCAGGGCTAACAGCACCTGCTAAAAACATCCGGTTATTGCTATTTAGCTAGAGCTCAGAATCTTTTCTTTTCTATCTCGTGTCTCAAGCTTGTCCTTAGAGAAGGTCACAGAAGAAAAACCTCCCTTTTTGTGACCCTTGTATAATCCTATTGATTTAGCCTGTGTTCAACCCAGTTAATTTCAATTTACCCTTTTAAGATTTGTTTCCCTCAAAGTTAATAAACCTATGCTAACCATTTTAGTTCCAGCTGCTATTTGGTTTTGCCAAACCACAGGGAGAAAAATGAATAGCAATCTCCTGTGCTGTGCCTCTAAGCAATGCAGCACAGAAATCCCAGCCCACAGCATGGCGAGGCCTGATGGCTTACACAAAGCTGGAGGCAGCTGCAACAATGCTGGTGGACTGTGCATTTGCTTCCACTACCTGACCACGCTTGGTGATACCTGTGGTTGGTACCCATTCCTCTCGGGAACACCTGCTTTATGGCTTGATAGGGGGTTCAACTTAAGTTTGATGAGCTCTCTGGGCTATGACATAATTCAGGATCTACACATCAAGTACGGACTGATCTAAGGTATAGCTTTCAACTTTGATACATCTTTTACACAAAAATCCTGCAGGCAGCTCTCTCTGTCAAGAGGCACACCATTAAGGGAACCCATCACTGCTGCTGACCAGCACTAGGACATTCAGACAGTGTAGGCAGTACTGAGCTCTTTACAGAAATGAAGCTGTTTTGGTGTGGTGCCAAACCTTAGGTAATAACACCAGATTCACAGGCTGACACATTAGTTCAAGAACATTGCATTAGATAAGTCACACTGCTCACAATTTCACTGTGTGGTGCAGATGTGAAATGCCTTCATAATGCCTGGGCATGGAAAGTTCTCTCCTGGCTGGCACCCTCTTCTGCTTTTGTACGTATTTTGGTCAGATGTAACAACAGAGCCTACAGATTTCATCACATACAAGACAAGAAAACAGCAGAGATCAGGATATATGACAGTGTAAGCTGTAAGTCTCTGGACGAAGCATATGTTTAAGTGATAAATTGAACAGGGATGTATTGCTGAGGAATGGCCTCTACATTCTCTTGTGATCATCCTCTGAATGTATTTTGCAGTTTTCTGGAACCTCCTCAAAATATGCTGAAATATCCATAAATACTGAAAGTTACATCACTCTCCACAAGTTTTCTGATAATATTGATTTAGGAAGGTCAGAACTTCAGGATAGCAAACACTACTGAAGTCACAGCACTTAGGGCAGTGGTGAATTTTGCCCACATGCATTAGACCACAATTATACTTTTCAAAACATTTACAGGAAACTGTGCCCATGCCTAATGACACATAATTTGGTGTTCCTTTCTGTATAACCTGAATGTTCTCCCTAAAATCCAGTTCTAGTGGATATCTCTATCATCTGTAACTTTTTCAGCCAGCAGTTATTTCAGGTCATCTCTGAATTTGAGACCTGTGGCTAAGAGCAAAAGAAATATTTGAGAAAAGAATATGAGAAGTATGGTATTAGGTGGCAAAGCAGGGCTGAAATTTATCACACTGTGGCCTCCATGTTACCCATATATCAGCTAAGGCAAAAAAACTAAGGCCAAAATTTTCCAAGAAAAACAAATACCTTACTATATATGCTGTACCAGTATTATTTTAATTAGATTTGTAGCAAAGAGAAAGCATAATATATAATTTCTGACTGACTCAAAAATAGCTTCAACTATAAATAATAAGAAACAGGTTAGAGCAGGGCATAGTGCCTGGAGATTTTACCAGGCAGCAGATCAAACAGCTGAACTCTTGACAGACTCTGCAGCTTTCCCTTGCCTGCTGTTTGTTGGAACAGTGAATTCAGGAGCCATTTGTGAGTCACTGGCCAGTTCATCTTCACAGACTATTAATGTCACATCTGAACTTTCAAATGAAAACAGTTACCATAAAAAAAAATAAATAAAAAATAATCCAGCTCAGAAGTTTCCTGTTTCTCAAAGAATAATTTCATTGTAGTTTTCAGAAAGGTTTTCGGAATGTGCATTTCAGGTGATTGACAGGCCTATGTATGACATTAGTTTGGGTGGAAAAAAAAATCTGTGTAAGAGCCCTTAAAATGTTCTATTACAGGTATTCCTCCACTGAATAAATATTTTTGTCATGATCAAACATCAAATGCAAAGTGTCATTTCCTGAGTGCTTGCTGAGGGCTCTTAAATTCTCTTTTATTGAGTAAATTAGTGTGATTTCCCACAGTTCCCCAGGGAACTAATGCATTTTACTCCAGAGGCAAGCACAAGAACCCAAGGCTTTATAGACATATATTTTTTAAATAATTTTTCTCATTGATTTGTGCCTTAAGGAGTCCAGGGTTCAGAACAGCCTTTTGCGTGCCACAACTATGAAGATATCAGCCAGTGACATTTATAAATCTACTATTAATTGCACATGCTTGTATGCCTGGGCTCTAATTCATAATGCTTTGAATCACATATCTAACAAGATCCAAAATAAAATATACCAAAGATGAGGATCAGCGGAAATCACCATATAGGGATAAAGAGCCAGGCACTCTCCTGGCTGCGAGCTCTCCAAGGGTCTGCTGATTGATCAGTGAAGCCTAAGGCTGGGAAAGGTTACCTGCAACACTACTGCTGTTATTCTTGTTCCATCATGTCACCAGGGCACTATTTATCTCCAGAACAGTCTTATTAATGCTGGCTCCCCAGCTGTGAAAAGCAGGCAAAGATGCAAACAAGAGCTCCTCTCTTGCTCATGAGCAAACTCTTAACAGTAGCCTAGCTCCTCAGATCTAATTATAGTCA
Source organism: Nestor notabilis (assembly GCF_000696875.1). Lineage (NCBI taxonomy): Eukaryota > Metazoa > Chordata > Aves > Psittaciformes > Psittacidae > Nestor > Nestor notabilis. The sequence goes on from NW_009918691.1 coordinate 15,022, forward strand.
AAAATTCCCTCTCCACTGGCTGAGAAGTGGGATGGACAAAATCTACCTGACCCAGAGCTAGAATGTGACTGAGATTATTGCCTGTTGGAGACACAGAATATATTTTTTCTTTAGGTACTTTAATCTCTGGTTTGGGTTTTTGTTTTTTGGTTTGTTTTTTTTTTTTTTTTTTTGTTTTGTTGTTGGGTTTTTTTGTTTGTTTGTTGGGGTCTTTTTTTGTGGGTTTTTTTTTGTTTGTTTGATTTTTTTTTGTTTTTTTGGTGGGTTTTTTTGGCAGTCTTCATCTTTAAAAATATTATCAATGCAAAACAGGCTTTTTTTATCATTAGATGCTTCTCAGGGCAGCACACAGTCTGACCTTCTGTACAGAGCAATAAATTGGAGTTAAATTACAGTTAAGGGAGGTGAGAGCTCTGGACTTTTCAAGAAGCCTTTGTATACATTAAATCCCCAAAGAAATGTATACATTCATATGGAAAATAATTATCTATGAAAAATATTATACATGAAAAAAATGAATCTTGTACATCCCAAAACTGCCCTGTTTCATTTGTCTCTTTTTATCACTTTGAATTAAATCCAAACTGTTCTGATTATCAAGATGGAGGCACTGCACAAAACAAATTCCTATAAAAATAGTACTGTTCTCATACAGCACTTGCAACCAGTAGGTCTCAAAGTAATATAGAGAGGTGTGATTATCCTCAATTTCTAGATGAGTAAATTGAGGTACATACAGGTGAAGTCACTTGCCTAAAATCCTCCAGTGAAAAGAGCAGATTTCAAAGTCTTTGCAACAGCTTGATGTGTCAAAGATGTGCCTCCAAAGAGACATCACTGATATCCAGGTCCATTCATAACCTGAAAATGAAATCCAGATTTCTGAAGTACCCAAATACTCAAAAAAAGGCATCTGGTACTGCCACTGAAAGTTACCCTCTTTAACTAGGAAGAGGAACCTAATGTGTCAGGTGTATTCTGTAAAAGTAGTAAATATTAGTGTTTGCCTTGAAGAGATAAAACTATAGTCCTTTTTGTTATCAAAAAATCCTTCTTATATCTTAAGAGTTTCACAATTTTGGTTCACACGTTATTAATTACATATCTATTTCTTAAAGTTTTCAAGTAACAGCTGCCTCAGAGATCAAAGCCTATAAAAATAACAGGGGGTACTGGGAAGGAGTTGTATTCTTTTTAGTACATTCCTGTGGTTTTGATTAAAGTAAACACAGAATCACATTAAGTACAGACTAAATTTAGTATTCAGCTGACAAATAGAAAAATAATCTCCTGTAGTTTATTGGAGACGTAAGTCTGTGTTTATCTGCTTCCTGTTTCTCATCTCCATTTTTTCCTACAAAACGTTCATTATATATGTGCAAACTGAATGAGTTCAGAGGTGTTAAAGTTGAGAATCTAACCCCTAAACTGATCAGGGTCACAACTGCTTTCAAATTACCTTCTCCATTATGTTCTCAGTTGCCAAACTTCATAACCACCAAAGCATGGCTGTAACGGCACAATGATCAAAGGTCCTTACCAAATATTGGAGAGTAATTGTTAAAGTAGATGGCCACATGTTGCTTTTGTGAATAGAAGCATTACCTCTACTCATAAATCCACAGAGGGCAGAATACAGTGCTTAGATATATCTTGTATTGCTTAGGCAAGGGTCCAGGCGGCAATTGTCGTATATGTTTGAAGTAGAAAAAAAAACCCCAGCCTTTATATGACTACTCAGATTCACCTAAATAGAAAATTGACTGCCAAGCAGATAAAATAGCCTTTTTAAGGCTGTACTATTTTCCAGTGCTAATATTCTCAAATAGCTCCCTACAGATATCATTACATTTTTTGGTGCACATAGGCTGATTATATGAGAAAGTGGCATTCAAACAAGATAAACCAGATCCTCTACCAGTATAATTACATCAAAACGAAAGATTTCACATATCCTATTACTTTGTGAGAAGATTGGCTTGTTGCCAACTAGATGAAAATGTTTCTAACAATTTCACTTATAATAACAAAATAAGCCTAAGTGAACTAAAAGAAACTGAAGTTTTTCTGCACTAGTTTAACCATATTATTCATAGTTTAAATTCTACCTGTGCAATTCTGTAATTAAAAAAAGGCTGTAAATAAGTTAGTTTATTAAAACCATGGAAAAATAAATCGAATAACAATGAAACTAAACATGTGGTCCAGAGCAAAGTATATGCATCCATCAGGCTTCATTAAAAAAGTAATTTATTCCTAAAGTTAAAAACACGTGCATGGTCAAGGTGCCTGACATTCTTATAAAGACTGAAAGTCTGAAGACTTCACTGTTAGAAAAATAGCGAAAGCTCAGTTGTGTGGTATTAGACCAAAGCAATAATTCTTGCAGAAACTCTTTTTTTTTTTTTTTTTTTTTTTTGGGGTGGGGAAAACCAACCAACCAAAAAACACAAAAAAACCCACAAAAAAACAAAACCAGAAACACTCCCCCAAACAGTTTTATAATGAAAATAGAAAATTCAACCTGTCCTTAGAAGCCTGTTATTATTATTCTAATCTGAAGTTGTTGTTGTTGTGATTATTATTATTGTTTTTTATTATTGGTTTTTATTATTATTACTATTATTATTGTTGTTATTATTATTATTATTGAAAACTGGGGGAAGTTTGACTTTTTATTAACTGAGAAGCAGCTATGTGACCCATCTCCATGAGGCTGTCCAGACCAGCAGCATTTCAGGCCAATTGAGTTTGTTCCCAAGAAGACAGGAGTCCTTTGAGCACATGGGACAAGGTGGGGAATCCTGTGGGATATGCCCAGCATCACAGCATGTGGCACAGGATGAGTCCCACCTGTGTAGAGCTACACAGCAGAGGCCCACTCAATGCATTGGGATGTGGTGGTGATGTGGAGATGGGGGTTAGAGTCCTGCCACAGTGCTGTGAATCTCTCACTTGTTTTTTGAGCAGTGGCTTGAAAAGGGAGGCATGGATAATTCTGTATGCTGGCATGCAGAATGGATATTTGTTCTGTGCCTACAATTCAGGGGGAAAAACTAACTGGGCAAAGGCTCTGCCCTGGGGCAATGCAGGACATGGGATCCAACAGCTACACTCAGGCAGGGTGCCCAGGACAAGGCAGATTTCCCCCCATTGCCTGATTTCTGGCGAGGGCACTGCCATAGTGCACAGTCCAGCCAAACGTTTAATTTTTATGTTACCACCATCTCCTGAAGGGAACATATTCCTCCAGAAGATTTCCAATGAGTTTTTATTATGTGCCCACATTGAAACGCCAGCACAGCCAAACTGCATTTTTCTAATGTCATTTTATCTATGCACCTAAATTCTCCCTTTTTCATTTGGGATCTCCTCCTCTCCCTATCCTGAACCAGGCTGTGACAGTCGTTACACAACACTGCAGTCAGTGCTCTTTTGCCCTCTTACAGGCTTTTGTTAAGTGGTAGGTTATTACTCATTTATAGTTAGATAGCTACTCGCTTATAAAGGGCATAATTCTGCTTTTACAGTCCCCTTAATTGTGAGACACTGCATAGAAAATAAGTAAGTGGTGAACAAATTGGGAGAAAGACAAGGTCAAGCCCAAACTGATGAGGTTCTCTAGAATAAAAGGAAGTTTTTATATATAAGATTATATTTTCTCATTAACAAGCAAGTCTGTTCATTTGCTTTCTGAGGCCTCGAATCGCTGTTCAAGTCAATGTGAACTTCTGTTTTCAGTGCCTAACTTTTTTTTTTTTTTCTCAAAAGCTTCTAAGAAACAGTTTAGCTTGCAACTTACTTTCTAGCAGATGGAGAGCTGTGAAATTAATGTTAGTGGGCAAGGGATGAAAACATTTCTCAAGCTGAAAAGCTCTCTAAGGATGAGTACTTCTGTCTTAACGCCTAGTGACCAAATTCTGCTTGCAGATTCCTCAGCATAAATCAAAAGCAACATTATCACAATCATGGGTATTAGAAAGGTAAAATCCTAATAAATGAGAGAAAACAAAACCTCAGGGGGTTTTAAGAAAGTGGATTAGTTTAGGTAATTTTGAGCAACTATTCTCAAGAAAGCACTTGGGGACAGTTAAGTTTAATTAGGCTACTGCTTGTCCTAGCTGCAGGTGGTTTTGTTTCTGCCATAAACCTCTTTTCTTCTCCTCTCATGTGTACCAATGGGTAGTCATGTATCACTGAAACTTCTCCCATTTGACAGTGAAGGAAGGGAGAGGTGACTGGCCCTTTCCATAGCAGAGGTGTGAGTGGAATCACCCCTGTTGCTTCTGAATTAACTAGAGCTAAATCTCACTGCAAGAGGCAGGTTGGTTGGGAAGAGGTACTTGTATGTACGAGCTGATCTGAAGAACTCGCTTTGCCTTTAGCACTGGCAGTGTGAGAAGAGCTGGGATTGTGACTACTCATGTCATCCAATCCTTATATCTGCCTGGGGATCCTGAAGACTGTTTTGTGCTCTACAGAGATAAGACTATTCATCACATTTCCCTACTGGTACCTTTATGAAAATGCCATATTTACCTGCTGGAACCTTCACAGTTGTTATCTGTACCGCAACTACAGGAAGAAAACTTCAGAAGTACAAAGCTTAGGAAGAGGTTTCAGGTTGCTGGAAGATTTTTTCAATTATTTTTAATTTATCTGGTTTACATTTTAATCAGGCAGAAAAATGAGTCTAACAGCAGTCAGAGCTAATCAGATTTTGTGTTTTCTATATTCACCTGCATTTTTTTTTAATGTGGTGTCCTTAACATGTTGCATTTGTGACAACAATGTGGCAGAATGACTCAGTTTCATATATAATTTATTAAATGTTTTTAAACTGTACATTCCTTGAGTCATTTTCATGTATAATTGAGTTTAACTTGCATTTGGCTTATTCTGATTTAGGAAATCTTGTATTGCATCAGGTCAGATTTACACATGCTTACCATCTCAATGAGAAGCCAATTCTAGGTCCTTACTAATTTTTAAAATATCCTTGAATCTTATTAAAATAAAATTGAATTGCTGTGATTTTAAAATCTAAAGTTGGGGTTTGAATAAATGAAGATAGGGAGGTCTTCTTTCTGAGTTTTTCCTTATTTCCTTATTTTTTAATTATGATATTATCCCAAAACCCTTCTGATTATCTGGTTTTCAAGTATTTATGCTAGTTTTAAAGATACATCAGAAAACCAGTAAACTTCTAGTAAACCAAACAAAATATATTCTGGGACTAACTGTAACCCTAATACTATTAGCCATGTTGAAGCACCTTCTTTTATACCCTTGCAAGTGCAGCCGGTCTTGCATAAAATGGGACAAAGAGCAGAAAAATGGGTGCATAGAGGGTGCTAATTTGGGAAGATGTGAATTTGCCTTCCCAGTCTGTCTTATCACACAAGCTCTCACAGTAGTCACTGAAGTATCCAAAAATAGAAAGGCTTCCAGTTTAGAAAGCAGATAATTTGGCACAGCACATTTCATCCATTTTCAGTAAGCTGGCAGAATACTTCCAAGTACAATGGAGCTCAGCAATACAGTTCACAGAATCATAGAATCATAGAATGGTTTGGATTGGAAAGGACTTTAAGATCATCTAATTCTAACCCCCCTGCCATGGGCAGGGACGCCTCACCCTAGACCATGTTGGCCAAGGCTCTGTCCAACCTGGCCTTGAACACTGCCAGGGATGGAGCATTTACCACTTCTTTGGGCAACCTGTTCCAGTGCCTTACCACCCTCACTGTAAAGAACTGCTTCCTTATATCTAACCTGAACTTCCCCTGTTTAGGTTTCAACCAATTGCTCCTTGTCCTATCGCTAAGTCCCTAATGAAGAGTCCCTCCCCAGCATCCTGGTAGGCCCCCTTCAGATACTGGAAGGCTGCTATGAGGTCTCCACGCAGCCTTCTCTTCTCCAGACTGAACAGCCCCAACTTTCTCAGCCTTTCTTCATAAGGGAGGTGCTCCAGCCCCCTTATCATCCTCGTGGCCCTCCTCTGGACTTGCTCCCACAGCTCCATGTCCTTTTTATGTTGAGGACGCCAGAACTGCACACAATACTCCAGGTGAGGTCTCACAAGAGCAGAGTAGAGGGGCAGGATCACCTCCTTTGACCTGCTGATCATGCTTCTTTTGATGCAGCCCAGGATACGGTTGGCTTTCTGGGCTGCAAGCGCACACTGAAGCCAGCTCATGTTGAGTTTCTCATCAACCAACACCCCCAAGTCCTTCTCCACAGGGCTGCTCTGAATCTTTTCTCTGCCCAGCCTGTAGCTGTGCCTGGGATTGCCCCGACCCAGGTGTAGGACCTTGCACTTCTCATTGTTGAACTTCATGAGGTTGGCATCAGCCCACCTCACAAGTGTGTCCAGGTCCCTCTGGATGGCATCCCTTCCCTCCAGCGTATCAACTGAACCACACAGCTTGGTGTCATCGTCGGACTTGCTGAGGGTGCACTCAATGCCACTGTTCATGTCACTAACAAAGGTGTTGAACAGTTCTATCACTTTAATTACAACTCATGTCAGGTTTTATCACCTCAAATCCTTTTGGCCTAATGTTGATTCATATTGACATGCCAACAAGGAGTGGGGCTGATAGGGAAGAAAAGGAAGGAGAGATTTAATGTTCATGTCAAACAATTCCAAAAATATTCAAGCAAAGAATTCCAGAAGTTACACTAGTATATGGCGTGACCTTGTACCACCAAAATGTAAATATAAGGAAAGAAAAGAATATTAATAATGAAGGCAGCACTTGGGAATGTCACTATTTATGCTAGCGTTTATACTAGCATCAGCATTTCTGTAGGACATAATTTTTTGTTACAATTGGATATTAAGCACTTCCTCAGTTCTGCAACTTGGAATTTCGGTGCCAGCTCAGCAGAAACTTCTCTTAGAAAAATATGTGGAAAGCCATATCTGCTCTGAATACTGCATAAGGCATGGTGTTTAAACCCTTTACAGCACTCTTGTTCTGATCAACAATCATGGCATGCTCTTCAACAAGGCTGCTCTCTGATATGGCTGCTCACTGAAAGTAAGCTTTTGCTCTGCCACACTTCCTGGAACTGATGTATCTAAGAGGATGAAAATTTGTTTGTATTACTACTTTGTACAACAGCAGAATTACTACATTTTCATTACCTCTCTTTTTGGGTCTCCCTGAAGGCACTGAGGTTGCATAGGTCTAGAAGTCTAGCCTTCAGAAACTTTGTTCTTGGCAATAACATATGGAAACATATTTGATTCTTTTTTCCTGACCTGTCACTTCATATAAAGTAGATATTTTAAAATGTAAAGCATATTTGATACAGAAAATAAGTAGGTTAAGCAAACAAAGCACCAACATTTATTTAGAGCAGAATTATTCTTCAAAGGTTTTTTGTTCTGCATCACTGTAAATTAAAAAAAAAAAACAAAACCACAAAAAAACCCACAAAAAACAACCAACAACAACAAAAAAAAAACCAACAACAAAAAAACCCAACCAAACATTTCACTGTAAATATTAGTGTTAAAATGTTTATGTTCTGGGATTGCAGATTTCTCGGTAATGTGGCTTATTTTTTTTCTGATTAGAAGTTCAAAATTCCTCAAGAAGTGTATATCAAACAATGACAGTGAATTTGCAGAACTTGCAAGAGTTCAGGATGCTGAGAAAAGAGCATTTTTGAAATCTGGCCATTGATATCACATAAGTTCTGAGATTTTGAAGATTAAGCCCTGAATTTTTTGTTTCAGCTTTACAAAGCATTTATGTGACTAAAGACATAGAGAAACAGCTAGGGAGATTTAAAAAGGCTCCTAAACGTTGGTTGTTAGTAAATGAAAATTAAGCATATAAGCCACTCAGATGCTTCTGTAAATCATACTGTATGTCCAGCTTCATATTTAAAAATAGAGAACATTTATATATCAATTCCTTTGAAGCTACAACCTCTCATAAACTGTATCAGCTATCTGGCATCTCAGTATCTAGGGATGGATTGCTCTCAGCCCAGATCCTCGTTTTAAAGATGTCCTTTACCTGTATGATGGACCAATGAAACACAGATGGATAAATCACAACTGACATCATCGGTTGTGATGTCACTGGTTACTAAATTTCTATACCTTTTTGATTTCCCCCCACAGACAAATTAAATGTTATTTATAATCACATTCTGGAAAACATATCTCCTAAAGGTTAGTATGTGAGCAACAATAACCTTTCATGTGTCATGGAAATATGATGAAGTATTTTGAGCTGTTTTCTCCACTGAGATTTTATATTAATGTAAAGCCAGGTAAAAAATGATGGCGATTGTGATTATTTTCCCCCATAATATAGAAAGGACTTTTTCCTGTTTCACTTTCAGCTTACTCATGTGTTGTCTAATATAGACTTGCTAGGAATATGCAGGGAGATGGTATATGTTTTGCTCAGAACAGATGCAAACTTGGATCTAAACTGAGAGGTGTGTTTTGTAAGTTGTAACTGATGGCATATGGGCATGACAAATTCAGAACAGATTGTCATTTAACACCACTAAGAATCTTACCCTTCAAATGAGGCTGGATATGACCCTGATTACATCACTGCCTGTGCTCATGTCTTTGTGTTCCAGTCGGAATTGTTTCAACTCCCTTGGCATTGTGACAAATTCACAAGATCATGTATGTCATTTCAAAGAATGACTTTGATGACCTCTATACTGCTGCAAGTGCCCTTACTCTTGTGATGCTATATATTCCTTTATGCTCAGTTGTATCTACATGTGTACAGCACACAGCATAACACAGAGACAGTGATGAGAAAGAGAAGAGCACAAGATCCAATATGAAAATGAGGCTTTTCAGGCTGAAGACCCTGATGCTGACATTGATTCCCCAGTATTTAATTTCCAGTTTTATGTGGCATAAAGCAAATAAGAGCCATTCTGCCTTGATACTGCCAAATGATGAAAGTAAACCTCACACAGACAGTGCTATGATCATACTTATTGGCAGCTTAGAAATGGTGATTAGAAGAAAGGTATTAGGCTTTAGCTGCAAATCTGAAAAGTTTTGCTTGATAGACAGTCAGCTATAGGTGGCTATGGATTAATGATGGGAGAGATGGCTGCTTTCCATATAGCTTCTTTCTGGCTTGTAATCAGCTCTTTATTACCTTACCATCCTAAGCAAATTTCCAGAGAGAACTATGCTGACCTTTACTCTAGAGAGACATGAGGAAGAGCTATCAAAAGAAAGGGGAAAAAAGAGATCACTAATAAGCCATTTACTATTCTGCTCCTCAGACACAGAAACTTAGAGTGAGATAAGCAGAGTTGTGTGAGTCGTCCAGCTGCCAGAGGAGGAGACAAAGCAATCGTTTGAGTGTATGAGCGTGCATAGGATACCTGGCTCCATGCAACTGCACGTTTTGCTTGCATGTGAGACTAGTCCTAAGTGATGTTCTCAATTTCCATATTAATTCAAGGACTGCAGCCAAAGGTAAAAACCCAGAGTCTCTAGGGAAGGGAAACAAATTGCTTTGACTTCTGAAGGAAATCAATATTAGATGGCGCATTGGCTTAAGTGCGGAAACACATGGATCAGTTCCAGGTTCTGTGTGAAGACATCCCTTAGGAGTTCTTAGAACAGATCCTAGTTATATTCAACTTAGAAACACTTGAAGCAGGAGACAAAGTTAAGCTGGACAATCCTGCAAGTAACTTTTCTTTTGGCTCAGAAACCAAAATTTATTTTTGTGTAATTTAAAATGGTCTGTTAAACCTGTGAACTCTGCCAGCAAAAACACTGCTCTGCCTACACAGTCTCCTACCTGGGAAAGCAATGAGCAAAAGAACAAACCTCAAAAGTTAAAAAGTCATCTTTCCCACTGAAAGGTTACAAGGCACTTAGATACTAGGCGATAGGAGAATTTACATAGAATGAGATATAATAAGACCATCTTCAATTATCATTCCAATTTACAAAGCTAGATTCTAGAAGGCCACTCTGTGGCCTTATAAAATGTGAAATTGGAAGCAAATTCACAGGTGAGTTACAGGAATATGAACTTTAAGGAGACAGAAGACACTGTATTGGTTTAGCCACTCTCAGTAAAAGGACATTGTCTTCTGGTTCCAGCTGTGCAGTGCAATATGCTGCTGCTCTCAATCTAATCCTTGCCACGAATCACCAAATTTTCTGTGGTAGAAGTTATGCTGCCTCAGTTCGGCTGATGCTCAGGCAGCTCACGTGACTTTTCCTTTACCTTTATGAGTCTAAATGAGGCACATTGGTTGAAACAGTTCAACAGTACATTTTTTTTTCACCCCAAATCCATCTAATTTTGAATAAAATGTGTTATGGAGCACATGCACAGGCAGCCCTACAGGCAGGTTTGAGGCATCTATTACCTTCAGCACAGGAATGGTAAGTAGGTGCTTGGGACTGCTGAACTTTCAACAACTTACAGAACTGTATGCAAACTGAACATCTCATCTCACCCTTCTTTGGTTACCTCTTGGCTCTTTTGACTATCAGCTTCATTGAAATCTTATTGCTGTGGGCAGTCAGGAAAGTTAAGTCTAATAGTGGAGAAACAAAACCAGGAAAGAGCAAAAAATTTAAAGACTAATAAAATCTTGCTTTGTTCAGTCCCACATTTAATTAAAAATTCAATTAAAACGCTCCCTTTTAATTAAAAATCAACATCAAAATACCTCTTTTACAAAGATAGTGTTGGTTTCAGAAATCAGTAAACAAACTAAATTTTCAAGAACTTCCTAAATATTTAAAGAGCCAGTAAAATCCACGTCATTGTCATGACACATGGTTTCATAATTAAACACTTATTAAAACCTAAAAGCACACTCTCAAAGTCAAAAAGCATACAGAGATCCATGCCACACTCCATTTATACAAAAGCCTTGTTAAAAAAGGAGCAAGTCACCATCTGCTGGACCATCTGCTTCATCCAAGTCCTGTTCTTCATTTACGGTCACTAGTATAGGAGCTTCCAGAGGAAAAATGCTCAGCATCATCAGAATCCCCAAATAAATATTTAATACCTTATAATACCACCCTCAGCTTAGTCACAATAGTGATTTCAGGGCAAAATTTTGGCTCAGGACAGAGATTTGATTTAGCTAGCTATATACTTGAGGATTGACGACATGTTTTTAAACTAATACTTCAAGTGCTAGTGATTTGATCTGAGAGGCTCTGCTATTTCTGCTTTATCCTTGCCATGGGATGATGAGTATACCATACCCTTGGCAGACAGCCATTATGTGAAGAGAATGTATTGTTTGATCCTGTGGGATTGTAATCACTTGCAAAAATGGTGAGTTTTGATGGCTGTTGATCCTGGTGTGATTTCAGCTTAAAAAGGAAAAGAAGTAAGACTTGCAAACCATGTATTTCTTTCCATATTACCTGGCAACTATGTATTTTTTTGCTGCATAGTAACTATTTTAATCTAAGCCTACTTTAATGTTTAGCCTACCAAAGTATTTGAGCACTCAGAAAGAAATTACTTTCCTGCTCTTCTCCTAAAACAAGCCTTCTGTGGAAGAACTGTCCCTGAATGTGATGAGAGAAGTTTCCTTTGTCAGTTAAATATTTCTTCATTAGTTCACTCTTGTCTGTGTTTTAGAAACCTGCCCATGCAGACAGAAAACCAGGCTTTACACTTATGCACTGAGAAAACCTGTGCATGTAGGGTGTAGCTGTGTGCCTGTATTATTTAATTAAAATGATTTATTGTGTAAACAGCAGAAGACAGAGCAGCCAGCTATTCCAGTACCTTTGTCTGCAAACAGTTTGGAAAACACTTAATTTAAAGCAGACCCGTTTGATACTGACTAAAATGATGCATTCCCTAATTTCCAGATGTAGATGTTAATACAGCAATCAGAATTTGGTGGTGATGGGAATAGGCACTATAATGGGCAGGTGACTATGGTGGCAGAGAGACGTATTTTTGTTAGTGTGTCTGAAGCAGTTACTACTCCTAGCTCTGCACTTCACCTTCTGTTGGACTTTACTACAGTGAAGCAGCAAAATGGATAAAGTGAGCATTGCTCGTCTGTTCTAATGCAAAAGAGATGAGTTAGTTTAAAAATCTCAGTCAAAAGCTTACTGCTCTGACACCTTGTGTTACCTGAGCTGCCCCTGGGCACAGTAAAGTAGCTTCCTACTGCTCATAGTTAGGATGTTCTGTATAGCCTTTCTTTTCCTGTGCAAATAATGTTATCTTCACTTTACAATTTTTCCATCTAGTTTAACTATAAACTAAGGTTTATATGAAACTTATCTTGCCTTCAAACACTGATGAAGAGAAAACACGCATGAAAACCGGCTACATAAAAAAATTGTCCCCTTCCCCCTCAAACTCTTATTCTTCCTTTTGACCCTTCCTTTTCTGAATCCATTTCTGTGGATTCTTCCAACAGGGATTAAGTGCAACAGCCTATCAGCCCAGTTACTGCTTTCCCATGGAAATTAGTGTATTTCTTATGGGACTGAAAATGACACTTGAAAAAACAGGAACCCTAGGTGCCTTCACCAGGCTCCTATTGCAACTCTGCACTCCAAACTGCTCTCAAGCAGGTACAACTTAGGGTAAAGTGGCCTTAACTCTTTTGCACTCTTTTGTCTTCAGCTAGAAGTTGGCATGGTTTCACAGAGTAAAGCCATCTAATAGAGACTGCTCTGGTATATCATGGGCTGGCACAGCCCCAAAGGGATATTCTTGCAGAAAAGGATATGCTGTGGCTGACAAGCATTTCCCTGATCATATTTCAAGGACAGGAGCTAGAAGGCAGCCACTAATACGTTGCCATCTTGTCACTCTCCCACCTCAAAGGCCCACTTATTAAGAAGAAATTCCCAGGCTCACCAGTATTTTGATAAGTTTAGTGCCAGAATGAAACTGGAAAGGGTCATTCTTTTCCAACCTAAACTATTCTATGATTATCTAACTCAGAGGGTTTTATTTGCCAGCATTTCATAAGTTGCTCTTTAGACCTGCACAAGGCAAAGGTAATGTTGTTGGAAGCCTTTTACAGTCATATTTCATAAACATAAATGATAATACAATGTGTAAAGCCTAGACTAACAGATTTTAGGATATTATTAATAACCTGTTCTTTAGTACAGAAGGAAATAATTTGCACAAATGCATTAGCCATTGTTACACAAATATTGTGCAACTCCCGGACTTGAATGATGAACTATGATAGCAATTATCACTGAGCAATTCTCGAAATACCTATTCACTAGAGAACAAGCAAGACCTAGAATGAGCAAAATGTTGTGTTTAGAGGGGAAGCCCAGAGCAGCATGCTCATTTAAAACAAGAAGGGTGAATGCTAATTGCAGCTAATAGTCAAAGCAGGCTCACTTTCCAGAGCAAAATGATTTAGTGCTTCCATTAGGATTTCCACAAAGCTTGAAAGCAAGATTGAGAAAACTGGCATGGAGCTGTGCACTGGTATAGGAAAAACAGAGTTCTGCTTTGAGCATAGGAACCTGCAGAGGTAATGATAAGTGGATAATGGACAGGATTAGCAGAAAACCTCACTGCCCCACTGGTACAGTTCAGAACCTCTTGAAGAAGAGAGAGGCATTCAGGATAATACACCTGAACTGGAGAGGATACATCCAAAATTAGATTATGGAGTTTACTCTGACTCTTCTTTCTTAAGGGTGAGATTTTGCAGCAGCAAAGATGTCATAACCTATTGTTCACTCGTGCAGTGACTGGCACATTTGGGATCCTCTGTGCTGAAATGTGAATTTGACTGGAAATAGGATATTTACCTTTCTGTCCTGAAACAACATTAATGTATTTTTTGCTTCACAGTGCACAGCCGTGCCTGATTCAGCATCATTTTAGTGAAAAACAGGTAGGACTCTGTCATAATGAGGAATATTCAGGCCATCTATAAAATGGACCATACTCTTCTCTGGCTCTTTAAATCCCTGACAGAAAAAACAAACATGATCCATTTTCCTGATCATTTGATAACTGCCTCTCTCAGTCTTGGTTTCTTGTGAAAGCATATTACACTGCCCAGCCAAGATGGCTGCACATACCCTAGTTTCCGTACATCATTTATATGGAGTATAAGCATAATAAGGATATTTTGAGACAGTTGTTTGGGGGAGCAACTCTTCTGAAAGCTATGCATTTGGCAACATTTTCAGAAGAGCATGACTGTGTAATTTTATTTTATCCTCCCTTGTGCATGCATATTTTCAAAGACAGGGCAATATACAGCCCTGTAGGCAACTATCCTTTTCAGAAGTTCATCGTTGCTTGCTTGATATATCATTAAGTAGACTCATCTGCAAAAGACACCAAAGTAAATGAATGCCATTCCTCTAGAGTTAGATATTTAAGAATGTTAACTTTGCACACCAAAGATCTGTTACTGCTGGTTTTCCAGATTACAGCTTGTTTCTGACAGTCACAAAAACAGTTTTACTGAGGAGTCGCAGTTGAAGGACAGGGAGCTGACTGCTGTTCCAATTTTTGCTTTTCCACCAGATTTGCTTCTCGAATTTAAGCCACTTGTTTTTCATTGGCAGTAAAGAAGTCCTGAAGGTATTTGGCCTGTAGCATTGCTATTACCCACAATAACAATGAAGAAATCTGAGTCAGCTTCACTGGCAACACCTAAACCCTGCAGTGTAGATATATTTGGCTGGGTTGAAGGGATGAAAAAAACACATTTAGATTAAGTTCAAATTGTACTCCTTCTACAAAGTACAAGAAGATTAAACCTGTATCTCTAAAGCTTCATCACTCTGTTAGGAATGAAATAAATAATTTCTTATCTTTTAACCAATCCCATTTCAGAGCTGGTTTGTTCATAAGGATCCTTAATTTTGAAAAGCAAGGTCCCTTGTGAAGATTAAAATAAACATTTTAAGTAAGTCATTAGGAAATAATTTCAACTTCCTTTTCACACTTACTTGCCTGCTATATTCATCAATTTTTGAAAATTCTGGTTGTAAAGACTGTAAGCTTTGGCGGAATTAAAGGCTAAAGAACTTCATAGTGTGCTGCACTCCATCTTAAATCATGCCAGGCTACATGGCCAATCTCATTTTCCATCATTAGCCAAAGTGATATTTCTTCCTATATTATGAAACCTACCTAACAAAGTTCAAAATCCTTCAAAATTACCACCAATCTTGCAAAATCCAGGAGGATCCTTAAGTAAAAGGCCTGTTTCTTTTACTTTTCAGTAACAACTGAATGACATAGCATGTAAAGAATGGATTTTAAGTTTTGTGACTTCTATGGAAAACACGTGCATAGCCCTGACATTTGTCTTCACTGAAAAATCAGGACCAGTTCAGCATTAGAGGTAGAGATGACAAAAAATGTCGTAATTATTTTTTTGTTGAAAAAATACCTGTTTATCAAAACAGACCTGCTGGAACCTGCTGGGCTTTCCAAAATGGTTTCTCGCAAAGCCCCAGCTTCCCAGATAATGCTGGTGTGAAGGATGTGATTCCAGGCTACCTTTGCATTATAGGTAACCTCGGACAAGGCACGTTTCAGCATTCCTCTGGAGTCCCTTGGTTCTGGAGTGCTGTCACAAGATTTGGCTTGGTGATACTGCTGTTGTGAGATTTCCAGTTACCACTGGAATTCACCCATTTCCAGGATGACAGCTGCTCATTACAGATTTCTACAGAATGCAGCTGTACAGGACTTGGAGCCCAAGCAGGATCCAGGCAATACCAAAATAAGTGACTGCAGTTACTTCACTTTTCAATGAAATTCATACAGCTGTGGGTGAGACCTAGCAGCACAACACTGCATAGCAGATCAAGGAACAGCTGATCCAAGTGAAACTGCCGAGAGAATTTATGAAACAATCCTACTGCACAACGGATCAGCTTTGTCTATCCTTGCAACAAATTTTATGGAAACCTTATTGACTAAACTAAACTGTGCTTTGGTGTATACTAGGCATACTAACTGTACTAAGACAGCAGAATCCTATACCTGCATGCTTACATACAGTTTCTTGGTGACATTGCTGATAATAAACTGTCCAAATCTAGTTTGAGAAAGAAAAAATTCTTTCTGCATTGACTCAGGATGTATCTTTATTAGTGAACTCCAAAGCTGCAGGTTACTATGGCCCCAGGATTACTGGTCTGTAAAAGCTGTAATGTAGTTAGGAACTGAGAATTTTGCCTCCTGCCTTCTTGCCTTTTTCACATTGTAATCAACTCTATGTAGTCAGTGGCCTTGCAGAGGCCACTGATAAAATATTTTAGTCATGTCAAAAATCATGCTTGTAAAACACTCAGACTCTGTCCTTACCATTGATTACGCAATTGTTACCAAGAGCTGAATATTAGGAAGTTCATAAGTCTTAGTGCAGGCTCTTATAGCAGTTATTCAAGCTTCCTTGGCATTTTCAATACAAATAGTAGCCATGCATGCCAGTCACAATTTGAGAAGGCTCAGACATTTCACAAATGACAGCAGCATGATTCAGACTACTTTTTTCAAACCTTTCTGCATATTGACATTACAACAAATGCCAAGTGTCAGAGGAACAGCCTTTCAATCCTAACTAGATTCCAACTTCAGATCAGGGTTTCAGAGCACAAAACAAAATACACAGAAAGCCAGAGAAAAAGTTTTTACCCTGATAAATAGCTTAAGTAGGCAAAACCAAAATGGGAGGAAAATCAAATGTAGATACCCAGAAATCTGGAGCAAACTGACAATAGCAGGAAATAGTGCTTCTGAGCCTCAATAATAAATTTATCACTTTCTTATTATGGTATGACTGATATTCCTTGTTTAACAGACACTCAGTAGAGACTGTTTAATAGAGAGTCTCCGAACAGTCAGGGAGTATTTCATTATACCTGTATCTAACTGGCAAAATGTTCTTTAATGTCTCATTAAATGCACAGAAAAGTTATATATAGGAGGCAAAACAGAAGTAAAAGAGAAGGAAAAGCACAAATGTGTTTTGCAGGGTTACATTATATTACAAAGATGATATATGAACTACCTGCACAGAAAAGTAATAAATGACACAACATCTGCCTTCAGCTCCTACATGCTGCTGAACTGCAGTGACAGAAAGGGGTTATTTTTATATCTTTCATTTCCAGTGATGCTGATCTCCTTCTCTCTTCCTTCCTCCCTGGTGATTCTTTCAATTAATAGCTTTTAAATGTTCCTTTCCTGCAGAGTCTTCATCTTTACATGAATTTTCCTGTAGTATTTACATCATATGTGATACTGGCAGAGATTACAAGTGAAGCTTGCAATTCAAAGTACTGAACTCTCCATATGCTAATGTCTCTTAATAGTAGTCTGTAACAAAAGGGACATAAAGAAGAGTAGATCAGTCTGCTGAAGTGTCAGCACAGGGACTCCTCTTCTGCATGCAGAGCCCTGGAAGACTGTCACAGTGACATACACTATGGCCAGACTCCACTTTGCTGTATGTTTCCTCTATCCCCTGAGACCCACAAGGATCCTATTGAAGAACTAAATTACTGCACCTCCAAAGCAGATCAATACATGCCAGAGGCCAAGTAGATCCCCCATTCTTTTCAGAGCAAAGGCATGTAAAGAATGCCTGGAGTCCAGGCTTTCCTTCTGCCCATTGCTTGCATAAGATCTCACGGGTAAGATCAATTTGTAACTGTGTAATCTTACTGACTTCTCCAGACTCATTCCTGTTTTCAAATGAAAATCGGGTGTAAGAGGTTTGATACAGAAGTGTCCTAAAATATTCTAGTAAGCCAAACCCGCAGTCCTTGGCACTGCTTTTGATGGAAATTTGCATGTGCGTACAAAAGCAGATTTAGAAGTTGTTAGATATATGAGGCTAAATGTAAAACATCTGATTTAACATTACACATTCCCATGAGTTTTGTTTGTTTACATGCATAAGCAAAATTCAATGACTGCCTGTTAACATATTATTCAAAACATAAAAATCAATTAAAATAATTGTCTACAATTCAAACATAGCCAAATGTTGACACAGTTTAAAATGGCTTGCTATCTCCCACAAAAGCAATGTGAAACCCAAGCTAAAGATGACTATGGATTTAGTCACTTCAAGAAAAAAAGTATTTTTCCTCCCAAATTATGAAGTAACTGAAGAACAATGAATAATTAAAAAAATTGGTCAGCTCTTAAATAAGCTTTGCTCACACTTGCTCTAGATTAAATAAAGCTATTGTGATAATTTAAATAAAATTTATTCTAGTTTTAGAAGATTTAGTCAAATTGGATGTATCTGGCAATTAAAGAAATAGCAGTTCTAGCACTTGCTCTTTCTTGCAGGCAAGGAATACATGATTTCTTACAGCCCTGGCCCTGCACACCTTCCTGGTATGAAAAAACTATCAGTGATTTGCAAAATCCTGTCACTACAGCTACAAAGGAACCTGCTGTCAGGATAAAACATAGGGCATATCAGTCCACACAGGCACCAAGTTTTCACGGAGATAGCTCACATTTCCCAAGGATTCTTACATTTTTTGTAGAATGTGACACTTCCTGGAGTTTGTCGGTTGTGTTTCTCCCTTCTTAATGGATTAAGAGCATCCTCTTTAATTCACCTCTTCCCTGATGGACAAGAGGTCTATCTCCACAGGTCACAGCAGAATTTATACCTGTGAAGTAGGTGTGTCTCAGCAGGACTCAGATTTCAAGAGTAAGACTTATTTGTTAGTGTTCTGATAGGACACACTTTGTTCCTCTTTTTGTATCTTAAAAAGCACCTAGCTCTTCACTGATCCTACATTCAAAAGACAGTAAGAGCCTATTATTAAGTAGGAATTAAAATTCAGTAAGGAAATAATTTTCCATTTCATGACTTGACTAGTTATTTTAAATATAGAGTAACTCATTTCAACAATCAAGAGAAATGAAATGGTTAGAACTCAATGGCTGATTTTCAAATGCATTTTGTTAACAACAGGAGTTAAGCACTTCTACATCTTTATAGAGCTGCCCCACAGTGTACTTCCTATTAATAAATGACCTAAAATAATATTAATCTGTGTTGGAAACAGGGAATGGCGTTATGTTTCCATGATCAGCAGGTCCCAGGTGAGGAGTCAGGCTGCAAATGAGTCAACTTGTTTCTATGGAGAAAAGCTGCTTCTGCCTCTAGCTTGTGCTTTGTAGGTCCATCCTCATATCAGAGCTGTTTCACTGTTTCCCCTCCTACTTCAAGAACTCATTAATTTCCACTATTTTTCCCTCTCAGGCTAATGTTTGAGAGAAGGTTTTCATTCAGACATCCTTTGTTTATTGCCCTATATGCCCTATAGTAAGCTTGCTGCAGCACACACTTCTCACACCCCTGACCTATGTCCAAGACATTTCTACCTTTTCTGACCCTTTGAAAGATGAAGTACTACTGAACAGTGGCAGAGCTTTGTATGCCTGATAAACTAATCTAATAGCTCAGATTTTTCCAGGTCATTAACTTTTTTGTTGTTTATTTACTTAAAAATACTCAAAGAAATTCCCCAGCATGAAGAAGTTCATTCCCAAAGCAGCTTCACATGAGCAGAGACAGTGTCAGAGGATCAGACATTATGTAGCTAATATTCAGACCTGTAGAACGTCATTTAAAAGACATAAATATTCCAGGCATTTTTTTAACTCAAACTCCACTAAAATTTTACATTAGATTAACTTCTTGTACACTGAGATTGTATATTAGGTAACTTGGTAAACTTGAATAAATTTTAAATGAATTGGTCTTCATGGTCTTTGTAGTCTGCCCAACAGTGAGTCTTCCTGTCCCTGGGCTACGATTTGTCTCTACATACCCAAGCTAGAAGGGTCTATTAGCCTTGCCTGAGGGCTTTATTGGTACATATGTAGCACTTCTAAAGTCTGAAGCTATTATTTCACATTAATGAGCAGAATTGCTTAAGGCTTGAGCAGGATTTACCCCATCTTTAACCCCTGTTTGCACCTGCTTGTGCCAGCACAGGTATTTTTGCAGTTGCACAATAATCCACAGAGAACATGTGGATGGGGAGGTGATTTTTCATTTCCACAATGTCTTTCACCATGTAGCCAAACACGTAGTGGGACTGATGCTGGTGTGGGTACAAATTGGCAGGGACAAACCATACCTATGAATTATATTTATTCAGATCCCTACTTGTTATAAATCCTTGTCACTCACTGCACATCAATGAAACAATAACAATATGCAACTGGTTAATAAATGTCCCCCTTAATGTCAAAGGCAAGGAGAGATGTAAGTAACAGCTTATCTTTAGCTGCATGCTTATTCATGAAAGGCAGTAAGACTGAAGAACATGTGTAAGTGTTTAGTTGAATCATGGCTCAATGGAAAGTCAGAACTGAGCTTCCTCTGTCAAAACTATCTGAAGTAAGTTATACAGATTAAAATGCAGTACAAAAGCTCAGGCAGAACCTATAAAACAAGCAACCAGCTAAATACCATATTACGGGTTTTCATCTTTTTTTGAAGAATGGAATTAGTTTAACCAATTTCTGTGCATTTGGTAGAATACTCACTGAACAATCCTGTTAGAGAAACAGAAATTGAATGGGCAGTCAATCGTAAAAATAATTGCTCAACCTTTATCCTTTCCAGCTGATTTTTGAGAATCTGAATTCAAGAGCCCTCCTTATGCTAAGCATGAATTGAATTGTTTAAAATGGCATTAATATAATTTGGGAACAGTTGCTTGACCAAAATTTATTATTTTGATCTCTGATTTATGTGTAAGTGCAATCAAAAAATGAAATATCTGTGTTTTGAGGATGATTATGTCTATACATGAGACTGCTGCTTTTTTACATCACCAGCAACAGGAGCAGACTTTTTTATTACAAAGACCTTCAGACTAGCAGCTTTAGTATGAAAGCAAGACGTAGGAGTCCTAGAGCTCTATTTTCTCCTTACATACGGGGTAAGATGCATAACCTTTCTATATTTGATTTTGACATAATAGTGAGAAATATACTTGCAAGCCCAACTGACAGCCAGACTTTCACATATGTTATTAGTTTAGAAGTTTGTAAAAAAGAATTTTAGTAAGACCAAAAGTTACAATGTGAAAGGTTCCAAAATATAAAACACACACAGGTACATTAATAGTATAGAGATCATCTGTAAGCTGACCCCACATATCAGAAAACATCACAAGATTATCTAGGTCTTTTTTTAAGGTGTCCATTATGCCTTAAAAAATTCTGTAATTTCCATTACAGAAAACAGCAGTACAAGAGCTAAAAGGAGAAAGTATATTCCAGAAGCTGGCACAAATTTATCTACAGGACCGCAGATGTGCCAGTTAAAGTTTTTATATTAGGTAAGATTATTAAACTCTGCAAGATAACAGTGAAATGGTGTGATTCTAAAGCCACCATTTAAACAACTTGTACAGTTAAACTAATAGACTCCAATTCGCAGAAGGGCTAACGACTTGCTGTTTCCACCACTCACCCTAGAAAACTAAGAAGGCTTAGCAACTTGGAATTCATGTCTGAGTCTGGCCAGAGAAGGATTGCAGAATTGGACCATATATTAACACATAGCTATAGCATGGTAGCATGTAAATTCTTTCTTAATCATAGGCAAACAGTAATATGCAAAGAACTGGATTTCTTCTATCTTTTCACTTGTTACTCAACCATGAACATTTCCATTGACTGGCACTACAGCAGCATTCAAAATCCCAATATTAAAGCCCCAGTGCCTTATGGTTTGTACACACCTACTGATTTGTGTCATGCCTACATGTTCTGTGGTTTGTGTGTGCAGTAAGCGCATGAAAATTTGTGTCTTTCTTATTTGTTAGCATTGTGAACCCACCATTCATGTGAAAATACGGCACAGAAAAGCATTTCTCTCACTGTAGATCACAAATTATTTGGGTGTCCAGAAAAACATTAAGGTATTGACTATCTGAAAACAGCTAACTCCCTTTAATTGCTGGCAGCATGGTCTAGCTCATTTTTGGTACACTCACTTAGTGCTAAAGGCAATTAAAGCTAGTCACCTAGGCAGTGGATAGTAAAAAAAAAGACACTTACCAGAGACAGAGGCGGGGAGAATTACATAAAGACTCATGAGCTAAATCTTCTTGCAAACATTTGAGCCATCCTTACATAAACTTTCTCAGCAGCTAGACAGAATGAAGTTTCCAAAGAGAGAGATCCTCCCAAGGGGATTCACAAAATACTGGCTGCATACACCCTGTACTGATAAATCTTTCCTTGGTAATAAACATTTAAACTCCCCAGGCCCATTCTATCTTTTTATTCATGGTTTGGTAAGCATTTTGAAGAATAGGACTGTTCTATTAGAAATTACAACTGGTATGTCCATTCACTTTTTCTTAAGGCATTGAATGCCTGGAAGCCTTAAACAGCTTTTTTAGGTATTCTTAATTTCCATGCAAAGCAAGCAGGCCTTCTTCAAGAAAGAAATGTATTCCTAAGTAGGAATAGAAAACAGATGAAGATTAACAGACAGGTTTGTAATTTCTGCTGAAATGATCAGACACAACTCTTGCAAAAATTAATAGAACCAGCAATAAATATTTATTTAAATCAATGGAACCTAAGCATGAATTTAGAATACTTTACTGAGGGGGTGAACTAAGAACCTGGAAAAATATGTTGCTAGTTGGGGGCCTTACTGGGTACGAAATGAAACCCCTTAGTACTTGTCTCAGTCGTTCAGAATTAGATGCAGCAGATTTTAGAGTCAGTAAACTCGTTAATATACAAAACCAATTCTCTTTCCAAGTCTAGTTAAAATATACACGTGTACTTCAGGCTCTTTCCTATCTCCTGCTAGATTTTAGTCTTTTTTTAGTGAACTCTTCACTAATCAGAAAAGGTCCTTTCCAATTTGTGACATATTTTTGGATTGCTCAACAGATCTAATTAGCATTAGGTCACTTTATCTCTGAATCAAGCATTTTTCTGCTCCTGCTATCTTCCAACATATAATGAATTAGTGCTTATTAAAGTCTTCTGGCCATTATCAAAGTTTGTATTTTTATCTGAAAGTCTCAATTGATGGTCCCCTGATTCTAAAAAGCATGGTCTGTGAACTCAGGGGAGTGAACGGGAGAGGAGGAAGGATGGTGAGCCCAGAAAGATGGAAAAAATGCACAGAAAGAAAGCACGTCACTGCACAGCAGTCCCATCACTAAGATGAACTGAAGAATAGGTGATTTTCACACCTTCCATTCAAGACTGCAGTAGGTATCTTGGACTCCAGAAGTCCTGCACCTCCTAGCTTCATTGACAGACTCTAGACAAAATCATGAGCTTCCAGTGCTACGTGATCCTAGAAGGAGACGCTGAATCAGCTTTTCAGAATACACCTAAGTAGCCACAGAAAGGAAATCTGCAGTGCAGAACAAGTTATATTAGCTTCAGGAACTAGCATCTATATGTACAAACTGATAATTTGTTAGCTTACTGGCTTGTTCTTCGCAAGTTTACAGACAAAACAACCCATGGTGCACACAGGAGGCAGTCTGACATGGTGGGGAAGATAAATAGATACCTAGATACATAATATGTAGAACATTTAGTATTTGAAGACAGGTTCAGTGAATGTTCCTTGGTTGGCCAAGTATGAATGAACAACAAATAATTCAACCCAACAACCCTCACCAGAAAACACAGTGTGACTTTTACTTGCAAAAGCTAAAAACCATCCTATCCTATTTTCAGTTCACTGGATCTAGTGTTCCTTTTCCCCTTAGAGAACACAGAAAAATCTATGCTTTTATCTGAAAAGCCTATAAAGCAAAACTGGAAAAAGCAAGCAACGGCGAATTAGGTGTTTTTGAGACCATTTCTTCTACCACTTTTTTGGCTTTTGCTTTTAGTCACAGTCTGTGTCTCAGCAGATAATAATGCTAAAATCTGGATGACACCCACCCACAGCATCCCACGTCTGCCATAGTAAAGATAATTCAAAGAGCAGAGACTCCCTTCTGAGCTCTGAACAGCCACATCTGTCTCAGTCCTTTGGGCTTTTTCCTTCTCACTCAGCATTTATTTCCTCTCCTTGTATCCATCAGTTTGCATGAGCACAGAAACCCCTTCTCTTCCACAAAACTGCTCAGACAGCTGCCTGGCTAGAAATGAAAGAAACTTGCATTATAGGAATTGGAGCAATGTCAGAGCTTGCATTGAGAGAAAAATGTGCTACCCAAGTGTAGTCATGGCCAGTGGCCTAGGCTAGCCTCTGCCAAAGTACTGTGGCCTATTTGAATCTCAAGTGTGTGTGTCAAAATAAGCTGGCCAATATCTTACCTCACCACATACTTCAGCAGCTGAATTTGTCTGTTGAAATTGGGAATTTTACCATCCACTTTAGTTCAAAGATTGTGCCCACATCACCTCAAGGGGCAAGCAGAGTACATGCCAATCTGTCCTATTAAAAGGTAAAATCTTGCTAACTGACAAATTACTTGCCATGATGTCTTTTATTGTACATCAGCTACTTCCCAGCTTCTTCTTTTGTTCAAATTTGTCAGAAGCTCCATCCACAAAGAAAGCTTAAAAATGTACTTGGAAAAATATCTCTCTCCTCAACCAGCACCATGCCACTGCTGCCCATTTTTCTGATTTGACTGAACAACCCAAAGCTCAAAAAAGAGCAGGACAAAGCTTCAAAGCTGTTATTTTTACATTTCATAATTCTTACACCATTTTTGGAGTTCCCAAATGGCTGGCAGACATTTTCAACATCTGATGTTGACAACATATTGCTGTAGCTGAGCTCACATGAACTGAGTTCTTCTCAACTTATAAGAAGCTGATTTCCAAGCAAATCCAGTAAAGTGTTTATCTAGAGACCAACTTTCATGATTTCCCTGATTAAGATCAGTGTTCTCAATCAGGCCAAAGCTAAACACTTTATTTTAATTGGCTTTGAAACTGAGAGCAACTTACCAAGACTTAATATTCAGAAGGAAAGGGAATTCAATGGGAGAACAGCTGGGGGAAAGTGTGCCAGCGGATGAATGACTAGTTTAGTTTGGCTATTCCTTCTTGTGGCAAAGGAATGTTAAGCAAGAGAACTGATCATTTAGACACATTATAACAAAAACAAAAACCCCACAAACAAACAAACAAAAAACCATAAAAATGTGGCAGTCAAAAATTAATAATCTCTTCAGCAATTGCTGTTGAAGAGATTATTAGAATCCGTGATCAGAATTACCACTGATTCTAAACTTTTCTGTCTAAACAGGAAAACCTTTATGAGCTCCCAATACCAGAAATTTGTCCAATCCTTGTAGACCTATGTCTAACTTGAATTTAAAATGCTGTATTACTTAGTACTTAAAATCTTGGCTGTCTATTCATTCTAATTACTTTCAAAACCAGCTTTTGACTGTGCAGCAAATGAGATAGCTGGTATATTAGAATAATACTGCAATGTTCTATTACTGCTTTTTTGTGATAAAAGAGGAGTCAGTCATGGCATGCTGCAATAGTCCCACTATTTTTTATAATAGACTGAAAGGCTATTTACAGCTCTGCTCAATATGAGTTTGTATAGGTCCTCGAGCTCTGAACAGAAGCTTTTATAAGGAAACAACAGGTAATTCATGGCACAAGACTAATTTGTTTGTCTATACTATTGCTTGGTTTGTATGATGCATGGGGCAAAATGCATGTTTTGGACATTACAATGTCTTTATGTCATGTAATTAAATATTGGTTAGTCAGTGTCAGCTGTAGAACTGAAACCAGCAGAAAAACCATGAAACTAGGCATCCTTTTGTAAGTTTCCGTAACTCCTTCACCCAGATGATATTTGCAGATTAAGTATGCAATGCAGGCTGCTTGGCTCCCTGATTTATGCACTGCTTTGGGCATGTAAAGGTGGCCTGTAGTCAGGTTAGCCATCTGCAGCAGAGTAATTTGTAAGGTGGAGTGAACCCACAGCAACTAATAGCCAACAAAAATTTTGCCAGCTGGTCAAAGGACCTAGCCAAAAAGAAAAAAAGCAGCTATGGGGGAAATTACCATTGCTTTCATGTCTCTGTGTTTCTTGTCTCTCCAGTTGCTGTAGCAGCATCTTATAGCTTACTTTAAAAAATTACTGCAGCCACTGTTCTACTATAATTTGTCTACAAGCTCAGACCCTGAAGGATAAGCACACAAGTGACTATTTTCAACTGACTTCTGCAAATGTGCATACACATTTTCAATGAAATATAATGACTTTTCCCGAAATAGATTTATGGATAGCATCTACAACTAAAATGAACTGTACAATGAGAATCATCATGGAATCATAGAATGGTTTGGGCTGGAAGGGACACTAAAGCTCATCTAGTTCCCACCCCCCTGCCATGGGCAGAGACACCTCCCACTAGACCAGGTTGCTCAAAACCCCATCCAACTTGGCCTTGGACACTGCCAGGCATGGGGCAGCCACAACTTCTCTATGCCAGTACTTCATCACCCTCACAGTGCAGAGTTTCTTCCTAATATCTAATAATAATACACTAATAAGTCTTAAAAAAAAAAATTTGAAATAATAATTTACTGTGGTGGTTTAAATGATGTATTATGTTCCTTTATAGTTGCAAATTATCTTAGAAGAGATTGTTAGTTTCTTCAACATTTCACAGACAGCTTTCACAAATAATTCTTGATTTGCAACTGCACTTTTTTGGGAGATATTCAATACTCAAAGTCTGATGTGAATTGATTGTAAATTCCAGTCATACAATATAGATTTTCTATACAAATTAATGAAATTCTGAACTAGGGGTTTGGGGCTATATTTTATCAATTTAAAACCTACATTCTGTAGAGTTCCTTTCAATATTTGTTTTATATTTGCTGCTTCTGTCAGAGAAATAATTTCTTAGAATATCTATGAAAATGCAACATAAAAAATACAAGCATCATTGAAAAAAGTGGATGAACAATTCACATTTGTATTTATGGTTGTGGTTTCATGATGTTCATTTAATTTAAGATAAATTTTACTAATATGGCACAAATATGAGAGTTCTCCTAAGTTATTTTTTTATGCAGAACCTCAAATATTATCAGTGTAGGTATAGGTTGTACAACAATGTTCAAAGGTTCTCAGAAAGCACAGACATTGAGAAGATCCAAGAGGACAGATATTCAATGTCAAACGATAAAAATCAGTGTTTGCAGTGCTGGAAGGCATAGATAAATTGCCCTGCCCTTGGAGAAGTCATCTTTCTGTATAGACACTGCCAGACTTGACTTTTATCATGCCTCAGAAATCATTCTAAATCACGAGACTGGTTTGCATGAAAGGGCATCACATGGCATTTACTGTATTTCCCTAGGGCAGAGCACAGCAAGGGCTTGCCTTACAGGACTATTTGAAGACCTAACAATTCATTGATTGCTCAGTGCTGTGAAGATAAAAGTGTTATGTTAATGTTTGCCATGCCACCTTCACCTCTGCAGTCCTCAGGTCTAGCAGAGGAATGCAGCTTTTGGAGATGCTTCAGGGCACAGACTTACTAAGAGCTAGACACTGGAATCAGCTTTCAGGGCATATGATGCGACTGCTGTTTGTGGATACATTGAACAGTTTACCTCTCACTATCAATTTATTGTTGCTGCAACTTGACTGTATTAGTATGTAGGCCTCTTAATTAAAAAAAAAATAAATTGATTTGTTTTGTGCTCATATAAGCAAAATACCGTAGGCATAGAGAGAATATCTGGCTATGGAGTCCTTTCACAGAAAACTCCTTTCTGAAGTCAATGAGCCAGGCTTGCGCTCTTCCTAATTTTCAACAGTCCTGACATGCCCCTAGTGGATGTCTGTTGATGAACGAGGCTCAGTAGATGGGCCTATCTTCTCTCCCATGAAGCTCCAAGGGAATAGGATGTGTACAAATCAAGTCCCATGAGAAAAACCTGTCTTTCTCCCGGATTCGTCTTCCCAATCTAACATGCACTCCAAGAGCACAGTTACGTCTTCTGTCCACATAAGAAGCTTTTACCACCTTATGATAAGAGGTAAAGCTACCCCCACCACCCCTTCACTGAGATCTTCCGCCATGGCTCTGATAAGCAGTATTCCGGGAGCATGTCAGCCTTGGGGACATACTACCCAGAATGCCAGGAAATTGAGACATATAAACTACATTAAATTTAAACCCTGTGCTCTTTTACATTGACTAGGTGTTCTACTCCTCACAACCACATAGGCAGACAGGCTCTGGATGTGGATCCCAGAAACAGCTTACACGGTTTCAAGATTCTGAGTGCAGGAAAATTTTCCATATTCCGCATGGTACAAGTGAGGCCTTACGTGGCAGATCATCCCTGCACCTGGAGACCTGGATACAGAAAGGCATCCAAGGAAAAAAATTAAAAACAAATTCTTGGCTAAGGATTTTAGCCATTAGCTTCCAAGTAGCAACTTAATAAGCTGGGTTTTTTACAGGGTATTTTTAATCATCGTGAAAAGGGTTTTAAGTATTTTTGAAGCCACTAATAAATACACTTGCTGGATTTCCATACAGCTTCCATTTTTCACTGTCAATGCATCCTAAGTTGGCAGAATTTTGTATATTTGGTAGTTTTTTCATATTTAGTGCTTTTATCAGCAATTTTGAATTTCAATATAATTAGCTGGTATCTGAATAAATTCCTTAGGCAATCTTAACAACCAGATTATATGATGATTAAAAAAGTCTACCGGATGACTGAAAAGGACCATCTTCAACATAAAGCAATAATCTCCACTAGAAGTATAAATGAACAAGTCGTGGCAACAGTGAAGATTAAGTCCAGATGTAGCCCAAGACCATTATTCTGACCAATTTCAACCTAAGCATGACAGCAGAGAGACTTAGAAGAGAACAAATGAGATTACAGGGTGGGAATGAGATAAATAGCATCAGAGAGGAAGTGCTGATGGAGGGACTGTACACAACCCTACCTATCCCCATCACAACTGAAAGCAGACTTCACTGAGTGGTGGAATAAGACGACTACAGCACTCTCAGCCTTTTAGGTATTTCTGTAACTTGGGCTGACTAGAAAGAAATGCTGCTCTAAGGAGGCATAGCTATACCATGCCGCTCTGATGGATCATGTTTCCAGTGCAACTGACTGATACCACCTCTGACTTATCCCCAGTCTAGGCTACATACCAGTAGCATGCCTTTCCATCCATTGCCTTGCTCTGTCAGAGCTACTAATTCCTTTTCCTTTCCCATTTTCAGCACATGGGTCCTTGTCTTTTTCCTCCCTTCTTCTTCCTTTCCTATGTCCAGATAGGATCTCTCCTTCCTCCAGCTTCTTCAAACTCTTCTTAAAGTGCTTGCTTGTGCTTCAGTTATTTTAGACTACGGTTTCGAACATCAAAACCTACCAATCACAGAATTTCCAGTTCCTGAATAGATACGTCTTAGGGTGTGTAAAAATGTATGCAGAAATGCCCTGTTCATTCACCAAGCATATGTGCCCATGGGCAGGACATTACTGCGTGAGTGTGATTTGCAGTTTGATTGGGAGCTCTTTTGTAAAAGAAACCTTTCCATAGGACAGATTTGTGTGCAGTCTTCATGCAGACCACCTGCTTTTTCATGCTTGAGGTACAAGAAATATCTTCCAAGCCATTTCACTCCAAAACCACTGGGCTGTTACAAAGGGTGAAGGATACCTTAGCATGGGCCTCTTTAGTGCCAACTCATCAATCAGATGACCAGCTGGGGGGTCAGGGAGAAGGATGGAAACTGAAGCACTGGTCAGTCAGTGAGGGAGCTAGAGGAGATGGTGACCATGAAGTGGGTAGCAGAGGGCCAAGGGACAATCTTTGCAGTGTGTGAGACCCAAGAAATCTCTTTTCTTCTTTACGCAAATTCCAAATTATAACACCATACTATTCCAGGCCCTTGGTTACAAGAAAAGCACGCTGTTCTATGGTATAGTTTACACCATTTTCATGTAGAAATGGTTTATGGAAATGATTAGCAATGATTTTGAGACCAATTTCTGCTTTAGGCCCTCCAACATTCATTGGCAAAGAACTCTGGCACTCTCAGAGAGTTTTGCAAATGCAGCATTAAAGCTTTTATGGATCCTGACACTTGCTGTCACAGTGATCTGTGGGATTACTTTTTTGGAAGTGGAAAGGAAGGGGCTGGATTCTGTTTACCTGTCCAGTGCTATAATACCACGCATTCAAAATGGCTTCAGCCTTGAGTGTGGCCACAGGCAGCACATTGAGACCTCAGTTTTACTGCTTTTCCAAAAGAAAAAATTAACCTCATCTTTCTTGAAGAATATTACATAAAATAGAGAGCACTGAGAAACGGTAACAGAGAGAAGGGAAACTGAAAGGAAAGAAGACAGAAGAATTCGGGGAATACAGCTACTCCTACGCTAGCCAGAACAGAACAAGTGTTTCATCTATCTTACAAAATAGATGAAGGCAATACAGAAAGTAGGGAGCAGGAGATGAAAGAGGCAGTCTAGGTAGGAAGATGTCTGTATATGGAGGTATGGAACTGGCTGAGAAAAGCTGAGCCTGGACTCCTCTGGGCTCAGAGTCATCACTTCCTGCTCTCCCTTGCATGTTGTTTTTGTACTGTGGCAGGGTTGAGTGTATAAAGAGTTAAGAAAGGGGTATCATTTTAGCGTCCCTGCACATTAAAGGGCTCCCGTGCTCTGTAAGTGATCTTTCCTGGAAAACTAAGCTAAGCTTCAAACCAAAAGACTTGAAAGAAGCTGGAATCTTGTATTTTGAAAATAGCTGAACAAAACATTTCTATTATTCTCCAGAGAAGAATCTCTTCCTTATTTTATCAGGAATTATATTAAATCATAACTTTCATTATGCTGAAAATATGTATTTTGGTGAGCAAACTATTTGCTTAATGTCATCCAGCTCCATCTGGTACCTGTTAGGCTCAAGAAATGACATGTCAGTATATACCAGCAAATACTGAAGAGAGGATTCATTAGATGGGGCTTAAAGATTTGTAACACATTTCTTCAGCTTTGTAGGAATAAAACCCCCTATAAACTGTTGAGATGCACAGAAGAGAAAGCTAAAAAAGACTTCCTATTGCTTTCTGCACTGGACTTTTGAGAGAAGCCTGAGAAAACACACACACTTCCACCAAAGTGAGGGTTAAAACTCCGCCTGATTTCAGAGGTTTATTAATGGTCCCAGACAGGAGAATAACACATGAGAGAAAAGATAACCAAATAGCGAATGGAGAGCCTGTTAGCAGACCCCAAAAGAGATCTTCCAAAGTTGGAAGGAAGAGAAACAAAGCAGGAGTGATATACACGTTCCGTGTGCAGTGGCTATAGCATGTCTGAACACCTTTCTTGGAAAGCTAGTTTCCACTTTGGAATTAAGCCCGGTATAGAATTTAGTAGCCCCCTCAAATGTTTCCTCAGAGTAATATTGTTCATGACAGTCGCTGCATATCGACTGAACATACTAGAACATGTGTTCAGATTTAACAATCAGCCTTCAAAAGCAGGTAACCAGACCAATGAGAACACAACCAACAAAACTGTATGCCAAAATATGAAGATACAAACCTGATAGATGTAGCAGAACAGTGCAGGATATCAAAGTAGTCACCCCAGGTATACGTAGTTGTTTTAGGGTAAGTGAAAATTAATTCTATGCAGCAAAAATTCATTAAAAGCACATATGCACACAGTATCTCCTAACCACTTCTTATTAATACTAACAGAGATACATCAATATAGGTTTGAATTTTATATTCTGTCTACAACTCTGAAGGAATGTTTTGTTCACGAAGAGCTTAACAGAGCTGGAATTTCAAAATAACTTTTCATGTAAAGGTTACTGTTATTGTAAAGGCTGCTGGTTAAAAGAATAGTTTAGTAAGTTACAGCAAATAAATAATAGATGCTCTAGCATGGAAGTTGACTGCTTTTCCTCTCTCAAACATGCTGGCCAAATGCAGAAAAGTAAACCCTAAGAAAACTGGGTCGAGTTAATTTCGCTGTCAAGAGAGAATATTAAATGATGAAATCACATTTTCACCTCTATAAAAAAACGCAGGAAGGATATTTACTTTGCATGTATACATAACACATTTTATTGTTCTATTTTAACATTTCTTTTCCTCAGACCACCTCCAAGAAGGTTTCCATAGAAACCTAAGAAGAAGAGAGGAATATAATTTCCTTCAGTTTATATTGATTTAAAATACCAATGCACTTATACCAGCAATGTGTCTTCTGCACATATTTTTATCAGCTGAAAATCTAAGTGTTTGAGTTGATTAAAATAGCAATTTCCATTTAGCACAGTTATCAAAAACACTGTTTGCAGTTCAGTCTATCACCTACCCAAGTTACGGCATTGTAAAACGTCAAAGATGGGTAATTTTTTAAGCAAGTGTAATGAGCTCTATCAAGATGAAAACTGCTTTGAAACAGCTAAGGTACTCCATTCTCTCTGTTCTTTCCTGGTGATAATTTAAGGAACTATAGACAATATATTCAATCTTTAAACAAGCTTCAGCTATGACTCTCTTCAATTTCTTAAACTGCCTTGTACTGGTGATTAACATCATAATTTCTCCAGAGAGTCTGACCTCTGTTCCTTCCAAAGGATGTGACTTGGCCACTTGCTGAGGATGATGCAAAGTCTCTGGCAGCACTGGGCCACATGCTTTTTGCAGCTTTGATGTCTTGATTTCTTTCCTTGGGGTTTTATTTATTGCACATTGCTTTTTTTGCTTTTTTTTCCCCTCTCACATTTGAAATCTTTTCATCAAAACAAGAAAACAGGGAAAAGTAAAGAAATCAACACATTATAAATTATTCCCAAAGGCTTCAAGGATGCAGCCTCTTTCCTACATGCAGTTATTATTACTGTTGTTCACTTCTGACTCATTTATAAATGCCTGAATCCATTTTAGGAGAACCAGTCCAACCACAAATGAATATTGTATTCTGAGAAGAAGCCTCATGCTGAGATGCTTGGAAGATTATATGTCTGAGCTTACAGGAACACATAGACGAACATGGTTTTTTCACGGAAAGGGCTGTCAAGCATTGAAACAGGCTGCCCTGGAAAGTGGTGGAGTCATCATCCCTGAAAATATTTAAACGATGTGTAGATCTGGTACTTAGAGACATGGTTTAGTGGTGGACTTGGCAATGTTAGGTCAATGGTTGGACTTGATGATCTTAACAATTCTATGGTTTATAGGTAGCTTCACTCAAAGACAGCATTCTCTTTTCTCAAGGAAGCTGCAAATTAGCAAATCCTTTTAGGATTCCAATTTCAATACAATTTCTTCCTGCTTACAGAGCCATGAAACTTGATGACCTCTCACACTGTTTATCCTAAATGCCAATTGCTGGAAGTCAAAGGTGCCTCAGTGGCATGAATCTAGCTTTTACTTTTATGCAGGTCTAGCTTTCCTGTTCACAAAACCAGAGTACAAATAAACCTGTTGTAATACTAAGCTAAAAGAATAAATTACTTCAGCTTTGTTGCCTATTATCCATTATGTCTGCTGCCTTATCAGTTCTGGGTGAGAGAGTACTATTTATGCAAATACAGCTCCACACACTTTTACAGAAAGATTGGATAAATGTGAAATTCTATGTTCCCTTTTTATTTCAAGGTGATCAATAAAGATGTCCTGTGACTGAGGCTTTCGCTCCTAAATTATCTTTTTTAGCACATCCACTTTAGGAATGGCAGATTTTTTTTCTATTCTGCTTTACTCAAAAGCTTTGGGGTTTTTTAGGGCATCCAGAAGATGACAGAACCCTCCCTGAAAAGCAAACACAGGGGACTGAACTCCCCTTTCTGTACTCACACACACCAAGATACAGCTAACAATACAGAACAAACAGCAGCATAATAAACCACAGCACCATTTCTTGGGGACTATCAAGTTTGATTTCCAAATTAGAACCCCATTCTAAGATCAGCCTGGAGAAGAGAAGACTGCATGGAGACCTCATAGCAGCCTTCCAATATCTGAAGGGGGCCTATAAGGATGCTGAGGAGGGACTCTTCATTAGGGACTGTAGTGGTAGGACAAGGGGTAATGGCTTTAAACAGGGGAAGTTTAGATTAGATATAAGGAAGAAGTTCTTTCCAGTGAGGATGGTGAGATACTGGAATAGGCTGCCCAAGGAAGTTGTGAATAGTCCAGCACTGGCAGTGTTCAAGGCCAGGTTGGACAGAGCCTTGGGCAACATAGTTTAGTGTGTGGTGTCCCTGCTCATGGCAGGGGGGTTGGAACTAGATGATCTTAAGGTCCTTTCCAACCCTAACTATTCTGTAATTCTATGATCATACACCACATCACTTTCATAGTGGAGTAATTTCTGATTTCCTGTGTATGTGTATTTTCAGGTCAGGTATCCTAATCAGCTCAAAGTGAAAAAAATCCCCTGTTGAAACGATGTAACTATGAGCTCTAAATTTGTGCCCAACAAGGGTTAAATACGTTGGCTTTTGAATGATGGCCAGAAGAGGCCAAATTTCTTTTCCTGCCATTTTAAAAAAAGAAACACATTGGCCTATCTTTCCTCATTCTCCGATAGTGAAATGTAAAAATAGAACTCTGCACTCTGGAGGGCTTCAAGGGCTCCTTTCATTAATGTAAAAAATCCATCATTTATAGCTCTGCAGCATGAATAGGTTCGGAAGACATTTAATCACTAGTGAAAATGCCACAACCCCAACCCCACTTTTGCGGAAGTATATATAGCTCACAGCTTTTCATCTGGGCTTCTTGGGAACAGCTCAAGTGTTCCATACATTCTCCATAGTGAATGAGAGCAAAGGAATATGTAGTGAGAACTGCCAGTCCAAAATACAACTTACACTGAAATTACATAAATAATCGTTTTGAAGGGTATGTAAGTGACATTGGTTGCTTTCTAAATATAATGTATTTTGCCTAAGTACTTTCCAGTGAGGATCAAATCACACTTCTGATCTCTGTCACACTTCTTAGCATGATTTGTGGCAAATAGGAAAGCAGCTATAAGAAAATCTATCTTGGTATTTAGAACAGGAAGGCTTGTATCCCAAGGACTAATCTGTAATAAACTTCAGACTCTTCCACAATCAGATTTGAAAGGTTTTATGTAGTTTTCTGCTTTCCAGTTGCATGCTGAGGAAGATAGAAAAGGTTTTGTTGTGAGAATTGTCTGATAAGAAATGTTCCATATGTTACCAGAGGAAGCATAATTAAACTAATCTACCTTTTTGTCTGTATACATACACATAGAGATTTACTTTTGTTACAGAACAGTGTAGATTCCTAAAATATTTCCAAGAGTCTACTATCTCCTTATAGTGCAATCTAAAGGTGGATCTAGATGCTGGTCATACCTGCATGATTCTGATTAATTTTTCAGTTCAAAGCCACTACGGACTCTCAAAACCTGCTTCCTTTAAAAAACATTCTTATTAGAATAAAACTTCTGGTTTAAAGACTGTGTCACTGAAATGCTAGGTACTGATTTAGAAAATGATATTCGTGATATACAAAGTATGCTTCTTAAAACTGGAAGAGAGCAAAGTAGTTAGTGCAAATATTTAAAGTAATTGGCAACATCTTCTATTCCCTAACTCAACAAGTCTGCAACTGATTGCACAAAGTGAATGAATGCAGCATAGAGAATGGGAAAGAAAACCAAAACCAAACATGTGGCAGGATTCAAAATTATATCCCAGATCATTAAATCGAAATCTCATATAACTACATGCTGTTTTAAAGACAGAAACTCATTTTCCAGGCTTTCCATTTCAACAACACCAAGCAGGGATCATAGTGGTGTCTTATTCAGACCTTTTTCAGATTTGACAGTATATAGATCTACCTTTACACGCCCTAGCACTAAGTCAGAAACACTGTCAGCACATGAGAAACAGCAGATACGGTATAACCTTTCACTGTCTTTTAAAATTAGTTGAACTACTGTTGTACTGGCAGGTTCTGTCTTGGATCTGGTATTACCTGTCCGTGGCACTCTAACTTCATGTGTATCAGATACCACCTGTCTTTCACAGCAGACAGCATGAAAGCAGAAAGCCCACATTAGCTCAAAGCTGTGTGCTAGTATTTGGTAGAAAAAAGCCTATATATGATTTCTACAGAGTTCACCCTGTTGCACTGTTGCTTGTATTAATAATTTCCGCCTTCATTTCAGATGCAGAAAACGGGCATAAGTACTGGCTGGTATACTTTCTGTTCATCTTCTCATGTTTATGCAATGCAGGGAACTTGAGAACGGAAAGTGCCCTTTGCTGGCAGCTCCACACACAAGGTGGAACACAACAGCCTCATCTGGATCTTTATGCACATCTGCTTAAAGAAGCACAACTACATCATCTGCAATATATATAATTCAGACTATTTGCAGCTGAGTTTTCCCTGACTTCATCAGGGGAGGAAGACAGCATGTTCCACATGGTATATTAAAAGTCTGAAAAATCTAGAG
Source organism: Nestor notabilis (assembly GCF_000696875.1). Taxonomy (NCBI): domain Eukaryota; kingdom Metazoa; phylum Chordata; class Aves; order Psittaciformes; family Psittacidae; genus Nestor; species Nestor notabilis. The sequence goes on from NW_009918691.1 coordinate 51,531, forward strand.
GTAAGAATAACGAAGGAGGAATCTCACTGAATCTGACAGTCATTTATCTATCTTTTTTGGCCTTTGCTATCTCCCAGATATGTCAAGGACACTCAGGGAAAGGAGTTGAATTAACCAAAAGGTGTCAATTTAAGGCAAATTATGTAGATCAGCTCTACTAAATGGATGGATTTTCACTCAGAAATAAAGGTGGCATAACTTGGTTTCATTAATTCATTTCAAAGTGAATTAAACTAAAGTAAATTGAGCACATCTAAATTCTGACTGCGTGTACATAAAATGATTTCATGTGCTTTCACTAATACATTTCAAATCCAAATTCATTTTGGTTGATTTTATTGAACATCTCTGAGTAGACAAGATATAATCCAGCTTTAAACATCTGTCCCAGGATTGTTGGATTTGCGCATTCTCCTTTTTTTTTTTATCTTCTTTCTTTTACGTATCTACCATTGCAATCTGAATTTCAAGATAAGTGTCCCACAGGGTACTGTGCTTTTTTTTTTTTTCCTTTCAAAAAGAACCATCTGGAGAAAATCAACAATATTGCCAACACTAGCACTGAAATTGTGAGTCAGGCCTTAAAAAATTATGAGGTTTATTTAAAAGTGTGAATCTTTCCCCCACAAATAATGTATTTACATTTTTTAGCATGTGTCAGATACTTTAGATGTACACCAGCCACATTTTCAAACTGCAATACAGGAAAAACTGGCTAGCCTACACAAACACTGGACTGCAAAAGCCACAGTTTTAATAAAACTACCAAATATCAGGAGAGATACAGAGTCATGAGAATTTAAATTCTGAAAGTCAGGAGCCATGTCAGTACTATAAGTGCAGAGGATCAATTAAAATGAAGCTGTTCAGTAGGAGACAGACAAGATAGAGACAGCTGAGTTTGAACCTGGCGTTTTAGTTCAGATCCCAGTACAGCAACGGCCTGTCTTCCCCTCATTGCTTGCATAAAGCTTACATCATGTTTTCTAGAAGGGGATGCAAATGAAATGTAATGCTGGGGGCGGTTACCTAATTCTGATCAAGTAACCTTGACCTACTACTTGCACATACCAAATTTGTCTGTCTGGTATCTAGATTTTCTCAAAAATACCTATAATAAAGAGGTGTTTTGATATAGAAGCTGTTATTTCTTAAAACATACATGTTCCTCTTTTAATTTGCAAACAATATTAGTGGTGGTGAGCTTATCTTTTTTAAGTAGCAGAACCTGCACAGTATCAAGCGTTCTGCAGCTGGGTCAACCAGGCCAGAGATTCCCTAAAGGGGCTCGTGAAAAAGTAAAAACTGCTGCTTGAAGCTGGGGAATTTATTCAAAACAAAACTTTAAATCAAGTTAATGCAAAGAAAAAATATTTCTAATTTGCAATTTGCTTCATTCAACAGATGTTAATTCACTCTGTGCATTCACAGATTATGTAGTTAAAGCTTGAGTAACACAGCAGAAATGTCTATTCACAGGAGCTAAACTCAGAGCTAGAGCTACACAACACTCATAGGGTTTGGATAAAGGGATTCTAGGGAACAGGAATCAAACTGTGGCACTTGGTCCAAAGTGCCTGGAAGCTAAGCAGCTTCTACAGTTTTACTCATATTAATTATGAGGACAGATCCAAACCTTCCCACAGGGATCTCTCCCAGCCCTTCAGCACAGAGCCTGAGCTGACCTCAGGGAATGCATGGGTGGAAGGATGGAAAAGAGCTCCTTTCTGATACATCTACACTTTCTGCAAGTATGACAGCATCAAACCTCAAACCCACTCATCAGTACAGATGGGTTGGAGAGTCAAAGGGATTTTTTTTTCTCTAGCCCCACTCAAAAGAATAATTTTTTCCTAACTTATGCTTGCTGAATGCATTAGCAGCCCTTCAGTGTTCAGCACTGCATGGGAGCTTTATACTACACACAACTTATATAAGAATAATTCCTGGCCTGCATGCTGGGATACTTGATGAAGAACACATCTACCTCTATTTATCTTTTTTGCAGGCATAAATATACCATAAACAAAGAGAATTAATTATAAAGCAACTCCCTGGAGAAATGGAAATTACTTGAGGAGTGAGAGTGATTGCTCTGTCCAGGCCATGTCCCACCGAGGTGCAATTTGTTTCCTTTTACATCACTCACATCTTTTTTCCTACACCATTACTCCTGCATTTTACTGAAATTTCATAAGAAGCCTCAATACATGAGGCTCAGTGAACTCCACATCTGTTCGTCACAAGAGTGTAACAAAAGGCAGTAAAAATGTTTGTGTGGTGTATTTAAAGTCATTATCACAGCTGAGAGTTTTAAACATGCATTTTTTACTATAACTAAGGTCAGAATTTTAAGTGAGATGTATAATCCTTCACTTCCCCTGCATTACTGACTATACTGTAGACACAGTAGCATCTCTTCTCTTTCCATTAGATTATTTTTGCAGGAAGGCTTTGATTTCAATATGAACATTTCTAATAAATTACATGTGGGCAAATGAAGGGAAAGTATGTCAGATATGATTATAACTACTAAACAACAGCTTTACTGAGCAGATTCCCCTCTCTACAAGATTGCTTCATGACTGTTGTAGGTTGGAGAGATAGGGCAACCATTCACCCTTCAGGCGAGCAATCCTACATGCAATTTATTTCTATAATCCAAAATGGCCTGCATCTAGGTAAGCAGTGGGGTATATTACAAAAATCCTGAGATTTCTTCAAATTCACGGTTCTCATGACCTCCATGGAAAAGACACAGTCTAAACATCATACTAAACCAGTATTTACCCAAAGCATTTCAAAGACAAACTAGGTATTGTAAGCACAAGCACTGGGCTCTAGCAGATAGCTATTCATGCTTCTCTTTCAGTCATTCCCAGGACACATCCCCTGATTCCAGGATTTCCACTGAGAATCTCTATCCATATGAAAATATAACCATCTGGGAAAGCATCAAAAACCCCAATCACACAAAAAAGCCAGCAGTGATAATGGCCATTTGCACACAGGACTATATAGTCCTAAAATCTAAAACAACACGGTAACTATGCCTGGCTAATGAACCACATACCACCCCTACCTTTTCCTTCTGGTTTTGAATGTACAATTGAGTTGTTTCCTGTCCTGAACTGTCATGTGGTATCACAGAGCGCACATTTCAGCAATTGTTGTGTTGCACTGCAGCAGAGAATGAAGTCATCCCAGATAGTATGCAAGGATATACTTGTTTATAATGTGGCTCATATTTAGGAACCACATAAATATGTTTGGTTTTTTTTTTTTTTTTTTATAGGCCATATATTGATGTGGTACATCGAAAACTGTGGAGGACGTTCTGCACTCTCTCTTACGTGAGCTGTAGAAGTAGCACCAGATTGAGATTGAGGGCTCTACCCCTGACATGTATTGTACTTCTAAATCCTGCTCTATGGGAAGAAGCAACCTGAGCAGCCAGTTGCTCTCAGTAGCTTTGCTCCATGCTGCTTACTGAAAGTGAAAGCTGAGAAGTCCATCCCATAAACATTGGGCTAAAACACAGAATAAATCATTTAATTCAAGCTTTTGCTGATTCCCTACTTAGAACTCAGCCCCAGATTGATCTAATCTTTTATGATCCTTGAAGGGGAAGAGTAAATTATATGCAGTGCAATTAAAGTGAATCTAATCTAGTATTTAAGATCAAATATTCAGGAATAGGTATTAACATGTGTGAGGGAACTGAAGGTGAATTTTCTCCAGAGCTAATTGAAGAGCTTCCTCTAAAGGAAAGAAAACATGTTTTGATACTTTATTTTGTTAATGACATGCAACATGAAATGACTTCCTAGTTATTATGCTGAAATATGTCATGCATATTCAAAAACTACCTCTGAGGAACTGAAACAATTTAGACAAGATGAGTTACTGAATACATGAAAGGGATTGACTTCACGATCCAGCTAATGATTAGATAGCCTCAACTGTTAAAAATAATGACTGAACCAAAAAAAAAAAGTACATTTACATTAACTGTAACCACTAAAAGTTACTGTGTGCTTGCAGGCTGAATACCAATTTAATTTCATTTCAACTGCTTGCTTTTCATCTGTGTTAAAAAACCCCAAGTGTCAGTTTATGTTCTTTGCACAGGTAGAAACTCAGCATCAGGTTTCTTGGAGTTTTCTTACGACTAAAGTATTGTCAATTATGCTTTAAGGTAATGCAAATTGCTTTAACTGTCCAAGGGTTTTTACGCTCTAAGGGTATATATTCACCCAATAAATTTAAGCCAAACATCAGAAAAAATACTATTGAAAAAGGCAGTTGCTCAACACAACTACACAGCACTCTCCTGCCATTACTGAACATTTTAACTAGCTCAAAGTAGAACTGCCCAGTCCTATGTTAGGGTACAGAGTAGAACAAGCTTCCAAAGTTAATTGCAAACCAGTGATGCCTGTTAACAGTATCCTCATGACTCTTAATGTTTTACAGCATCCTCCATGAGCAAAAGGTAAGTTAGTGTACCCAGGAATATCTCCAGAATCAGCACCCGGATGATCCCTTATGATTTTCTGTGAAGTAGGCTAAAACTTGGTTGAGCCACAAGAATTTATAACACATAAAACACATAATGAAAGTAATAACCAGACCTTGAAAGACTGGAATCATTACTCTCTAGGAGAAATGTACTGCTGGATCCAAACAGATTATGGGATCCCTAGGAACAAGTTGTACTTATTCCATCCTTTTTAGTGTCATGGAAAGATCAGTGCTTTAGAATGACATAATTTATCCTCGCTGGCTCCAGGGAATCCTTTTGACAAAGGGCATGACTGCACAATCTCCTTGTTATTTAACCAAAAATGTACAGCATCCACACCATCAAGAATGTGTAGCTGAGCAGAGAGGATGAGACCTGTACCTTGTATGCACTGTTGCACTCTGGGCCAGGCAGAACCTGCTGGTGACAGAGGTGGTCGTCCCTCCCCCTGATTACAGCAAATCCCACATACCCTGGAATTGGCTGAGAAAGGACCTGTCTGTGATCTACCCCTGAAGTGATGGGGAAAAGGCATGATGTACTCCAGGATGCTCAAAGACTGTCCAACACAGGATTTTTAACTTCTGCTGCTGAGAGGTTTTGACCTTCAGAGCAAAACTGCAAAGACAGGGGTCAGGGAATCTGATTAATTTTCAAACTTTATATTAAATCTGTCTCACCCAGGATATCTAATCCTTCTCTGTTTACATAATTAATATTTGATTTATTATCTTCTAATATAATATTTAAGTAATTAGAAGTCTGTATATTTTTTATATGACTCAAGACTGTGACTAACTCAAGGTCCTGTCTTCCACCCTTCCCCTGGAACTCCATTCCCATCCCTTGGAATCACTGGGGCTGTAAATAGGCACAGGTTTATTCCTACACAGAATCAGCTGCAGTATTAGGGCTCTAAATTCTGTACATCACACACACACACAAAAAAAATCACCAAACCCCAACAAAAGAAAAAAAAAAAAAAAAGAGTAAAAAATCCCCAAAAACCTGACTCAAACAGGAAAGCAAGAAAAGCCTTAAGAAGAGATTTCTGGAAAATTTTTGGCATAATCAGTATTTACCGTGAGGAGGCAGAAGGGAAGAAGGGATAGGGTAGCAGTTCTTGATTGGGAGAGGGAGAAATAGGCAGATCGAAGTGGAAGTTTAAGCAGAATTTAGAAAGGACATTTAGAAGCACCTAGCCCCCAGGTGAAGAAAAGCAAAATGCCTTCACTCCAGCTTTCCTAATCAGGTTAGACAGATTTGCTTGGTATATAGTATTTCTTACTTGGGGAAACTGATAATTGCCCAGTTTTCAGCTGCAGTAACCTGCTACTGTGCTGACTAGGGCAGTTTAAACATAGAAGTCCCCAGAGTAGCCTCAAGCTCCCAAAAGAGTAGAGAAATTCATTTAGACCTCCAGAGCTTTTGTAAAGAAAGCTTAAGAAAAAAATCTCTGTTTTTTAAAATTAAATTACTAAGACAACATTTCATCTCTAAACTGACACTTCACCTTGCTTGGGTGTCCTGTGAATTGTCATAGCTGGAGCTGATGCAGCTAAAAGGACACACACAATGACAGAAACAGCCATTTGAGAGCCTATAGAAATATATGGGACATCCACAACTTCCCTGGGCAACCTAGCCACACTGGATGGTTGAATGTTTCATAAATCTAATATAGGCTTGTGCTGCTTGTTATTCTGATGAATGCAATCAACAAAATTAAATATATGAGAATCCTGTTCATTTGTGAAAGATGGTGCACTGAAAGGTGGAAAGTCTGCGACAGGAATTCTAGTGCTAAGATGTTGCAAGCCAGAAAAAGTCTGATGGCAGTACAGCTGCTTTAGCACACAAACTTGGTCTTAATAACTTGGACACTTTTATGTGGTAGTGCTCCAAGTCTGAAATGTGTCACACCAAACTACAGCATTCAGTTTTATTACTTAAAATTCACACTAAATTCACACTCTGCAAAGATATATATTATACAGGAGACCATTGCCATTGTTAATGCACAGCATATTTATGATATCTCAGAGGCTAAATGAATTTACTATTAACATAAAACTAAAATCTAACCACCTACATTGTAAATTTAAACGATGTGTTAATAATCCAGGTGGATTATTGCATGTTTGACACTAGGGTTTTACAATAGAGTCCAACGCATTCGTCTGCAGCTACATTATCATTACCATCATACCACACATGCATAAAAAATCTGGCATGTGTCATTTGGTCAATAGATTAATAGCCACAAATAGAGACTAAACAGTCCCATTATCTCCCTACAGTCAACTTATTCTCTTTTTCTTTGCTTTCATTTCACTACTGTCTCTTACACTGAAAATATATTTTGCTGACAGAAAGCTCTACTTTTTTTTTTTTCAGAAAAAATAGTCAAAGAACAAGTAACGGCTCAAGAAAAGATATGAGAATTTTAAAATATTAAACCCATATTTCTCATGTCTGTATCTTTTGAAAGCTAGCTGGTTGTTCATTCTGAAGATTAAATGTTTTAATAGAAAGTTTCCTGAGGTTTATAAACAGCTTATTCAATCCACATCTCTCCTATTACCAGCATTTATTAATATAAGGATATAACAAGTTCAGAAGTGGTGGCCTTGCTAAAGCTGAACTGGGCAGAACACTGATATTCTCTCAGCTGGTAGAGAATGTGCAATAAAAATATAAAACTAGGAGGAGTTCCTTTTGACAGTGGAAGGAAAGTATCTTTATTAAAATATAGTTCTATCAGGATGTGCTTTTTTCTTGAGAGGTGCTCATAACTCAGACCAGTTCATATTACACCATTACTGTATAAAACCATGCTTGCTCTTGGCAACAAATATTGGAAATATTTTCCAATCTTTTAGTTGCTGCAAGGCAATCTCTGCACTGCCAACACAGCTGGCTGTGCTGACTCTAAACTGAAACTACTGCCCACAAAGTTACTCTGATTAGCACATCAGCCTTTTCACTAACAGGTAAATATAATAAATAAATATTAACAGGTTAGTGCAATATAGCTTGAGCAAATAAAGAATCAAATGATGATCTCATTATCTTTCTCAGTTATTCCCTACTTTTAGTTGAAAAGAATTTTTTCTCTTTCTGTAGCAGTTTGCTTTCCTCTCTTTGCTGTGGCTCTGTCAAACAAATACAGAAACATCGGCAAATAAATCTACATAGGAGGATGAAAAATAACATCAAGACTCAGTATTTTTCACGTGCTTTCTTGCCCACCTCTTGCCCTCCTGCATAGCAGGAGAATAGCAATCTGGTATTGGCCCCTTTCCCATTTATGAAGATAAAGTAGCCCACATACAGGGAAGTAATGGGGCTCCCTACTGTTCCTTAGTCACTTACATGGCCGAGAAGTGTAAAGGCTCATGGCTGAGTGCAGCTGTTACATGACAAAGCACTTTCTGTGTTCATTTGAGCCATGTCTTTCTACTCTGCTCATAACCCTGCTTGTTTCTTAGCTACCTCAATGAATAAAATCCATGTCAGTGAGCACCAAGCTCCAGAATTCTACTCAGAGAGTACCTGTGGACAGTCCAAAGGGAGGACAAATCCACCTTCAGCTTCACTAGCACAGAGCTTTAAGGATCAGCAGAGATGGACTTGAAGCCAAACTTCAGGTAGAAGCCTTATATTTTCTTTTGTGGAATGTGGTCCTAAGTCCCCAGGTTCTTTTAAGAAAAGTGAAAATAAATAAAAAAAAAAAAAGGATTTTATTCCACAGATGGTTTCGATACTGTCTTTACAAAGCTGTAAGAAAATAGGTGAACAACTTCACTCTGAATATTTTGGAAAAAGGCTTACTAACGCTGGTGTCAAGCTTTCAGCCCTGATAGACCTGAAGGTGGTAGAAATTAAAAAGTATACAGTGAGCTCTAACTTTAAATGCTGAAAACAAAGAGGTGGATATTCATCTCATAGTTACATGATTTCATGTAGGATGATTTAAACAACACCACTAGCGGATACAATGCCTGAGAAGACCAATTACCAGCTTTAGATCATTCACAAGGAAAGTCTAATATGAAAATCCAGTTTGAGAACTGGATTTAGGATTACAGCTTAAATGCAGCATTTCTGTAAATGGACACATACTTATCAACCTAACTATCTGATGTCAGGAAGTGGTGCTCTCCAATTTGAGAAAATCTATGTAACTTATTATGCAATTAACAAGCACTGTGGTCACCAGTACTTATGAAAACTTGAAATCCCAAATGCTTGTTTAGGTGGTCTGAATTCAATTCAGAAAGAAGTCAAAGAAAAGAAAACTGACCAAAAATAACAGCTATGGTATTAGTTATCTCCCCAGACTTGAGAAGATAGTTACACTAAAAAAACCCAAAACTCTGGAAAATACATTTTGTGGAAATCATACTGGAGACTATTTTAAAGCAATTGATCAGCATGACATAAAAGTGTGATAAAATTTTTATTTACATGGTCTGGGTGTCCTCTCCACTTTAACCCAGACTGAACTTTCTAAACCTGAAAGATTTAACTGACTGATCTATAGAAAATAAAACGTGTCAGGCACTGTAAGTCAAACATTTTGCAAAATTATCAATGCAAACTTGTTTATTCTTCATTAAAAAGCTTTTAAAAAGGTGCAGAAGGAATTGCCTACCAAAGTAAAAACCATTTAGTGATACTTCAGAAGAATGTAAAAAAAAGGCTTTGACAATATATCAGAATATACTTGAAATATTTGTCTGAACTCCATTCACTCCTTAAAACCATGAGAATTTCTACTTCTGACAACTGGGATCTTACAGGAACACTGGGGGACTTGTAAATCCTCACAGGACTGTAGAGGAGGCCTCCAGATTTAGCTGTCTCCACTCAGTACTGGGCCATTATCAGTTATTTTTCCATTCTCACCTTTTTTTTCCTCACGCAGTTTTCGCTATACATGTGTATATCTTGAGGTTCCAGTCTCAGCTGTGGCTTTTAAATTTATTCTAATAAATATATTCAATAAAAATAATGCAAATGCAATAAAGCAAAGGAATCAAATGTAGCCAAATGTGTACATAAACTAAGCAAAATAGCTATCCGAAACAGACTAATAAACCCATGTAAACACACGATGGTATTTTATATGTTCAATTTGTTGCATTTCAAAAGCAGGACTAGGTAGGTTTTGTGGCATGAAAATTTATATACAAATACCTGTCAAACCCTCTCTCGTACTGGATCCATCTATCCTCAACCTGTTCATCCCAGTATTTTCTCTCTGCAGGTTATGAATAACTACTACTCCCCGCTGCAATACTAAGACAAATCTTATTATAAACATAGAATCTAAAACAAGGTACACAGTCAGACTGCTCATATGTATTTCACATAGCCCTTTTACGAAATAAGGACAGGGGATATTCTTGACTGAAATTCATTATCCCAAAAGGCTGGTTTCAAATTTTAGCATTAAAAGAGTCATGAGTTTGTATACCACAACAGCAAAAGCTTTGTTCAGAATCCTCAACATTGTCACTCCACCAGTATCAGTGTAGGGACAATAGTGTTGGATTTGGCCCTGCACACTGTCATCACCAGAATGACTGAAACTATACATGCTGTCAGAAGGGCAGCACTTTCTAAGTTTTTAGGACCAAACCATCAGAATTCTGAAAAACAGGTTACACCTTTAGATTAGAAAGACATTTTCCCCCTCTGAACTTTCTCTACAGCCTCCTAAAATTGATAGCTTCAAAATTTAGATAAGTACATCAATGACAAATAGGTTGATTAACTTTGAAAACAGAACCCTAAAGAAGCAGATGAGTTACTGAACATGGTGAATTGGCTGAGTTTTTCACAACTCAAAAATGAAATGCACAAGTCGAGAGAATGAAAGATTTTCCTTCCTCCAGATGGTAAGCTGCCGAAGCAATAATTGATTTTAATCACACACTCCTGACAAAATTCTTTGTCTGTGAAAGGCTACTGAGAATACTGAAAGAATATGGTGCCTATTTTCAGTCATTTTATGGTCCAGTTCCCAACAATCACAGGGAACTTCCAGTAGCATAGTTTACAACTTTATTATCCCCTCTCATTCTGTACTTTACTGCTTAGTTTCAACTGTAGGTGCACTTTCAACCGAATTTCCTAAAATGTTATCTATCTTTTCCAAGCCACTGACTGAGCTATCAGTTTATAGATATATATTACCTAATACATTTGGTTTATTAGGTTACAGAATCATATTTTCTATTCACCCATGTGTAAGATGTAACCAAAGCTCCTTGACCTCAATTTTTATTAACTGGTTTCAATATTCTTGCCAAAAACTGCCACCAAAGTTCAACCCAGTCCACTTAATTCCACTATCACTTTAAAGAGAGTACAGTCAAGTGCATTTCTCTGTAAATTGCCATCTTTCCCAATTGGATTCTGGGAGAACTAATTCTAGTAATTTTTAATGATGTCAGAACATCTATTTTTCATCTTCGCTTAGGTGTTCCTGGTCATCCCACAAAGCATGTGACAGCCAGCCACCCACCACACTATGAATAAAGGATTTTCCATAATTTCTTCTTTCCGTGTTTCTTTTAACTGGTTATTGCATCCCATAACACTTGAAACCTTTGTGTATTCCTTTAATACAGTAGTAGGTTGTCCCTAAATTCTCTGTATGATTCTCCTGGATTACCTGTGAAAACAGTCACTGCAGTCCAAGGACTTTGTCAACAGAAGTGTTTGAGTTTCTTGGGTTTCAGATTACTTTCTCAACCATGAAATACTGAAGAGCAATTCTATGATGATACTCTTCAGAAATTACTAGATATGATTCCTAACAATGCCCCTTTTAACAAACTGTTGTAACAGATTAAATAATCACAATCAACCCATGGTACTCTCCCCTGTTGTATTTCTTAGCAGACAAAAGAGACAATGATGAAATTTCTTGAACTACTTCAGCACCTCAATTAAGATCATCTGTATTTCAGAAAGAAGAGCTCTAAGATAAATTCACTACTGGGCCTTTGTGGAGGAATCAAACCAGCTCAAATTCAAACAATTTTACTTTTAAAATAGATTCAAAAATTCCCAAGGAAGAAATGCTTAGATGTACACAGGAGACACACATACAAGAAGCTCTCTAAACTTCACAAAATAATTTTCTTGTTTGGTCTTTACATAGCAAAAAAAAGAAAAGCTAAGTACATCATGCACTTGAAACAAACACATACTTTATTATATTTAGTACTAGAAGAAGCATAACTGCACCACAGGCACCTCTCAAATTAAATACCATGTATAGTCCCTTATTTGGTTGATATGTTAATGGCATATTGTGTGTAGCCACAGATGTTCTTTTCTGGCTTGTGCTAAAACCAATCTAACTTAGTGAGAAAAATGAGGTATTCTGATTTAAGGACTTTAAGACAAAAGTCTCTTACCACTCAGAGTTCAGATAAATAAGCTGATTTCTCTGTCATGGCTTCTGCCTTTTCAGCCTGAATTTCAGAAAGGTGTATGTGAAGACAGCATCCCTCAGCTATTTGGAAGATGTCTGGAAAACAGAAAAAAAAGATGACATAGACCTATAAGTTTAAATAGTGATTATTTAAATAGTAATTAAGTATGCAAAACACTGCTTTAATATCAGTGAACAGATATTAGACAGAGGATCAGCATCAAAGAATGAACAAGGATAGTTACCATAGAAATTTTTAATGTGAACCTAAGTAGCTCGGGGACTTGGTACTATGATACAACAGAGTCCAAGATCAGCTGTGGCCTGACTTGACAAGGAGCCAAATTTCAAAGCCATCTGATGGTGTATTTGACATGAGCTGGTGGCTTCCATCCAATTCTCCATCAACTGATGTCCTCATCTTACCCACTGACACTATCCAGTAGCCTCAGATGAGGAACAACAAATATTAGAGGGAATTACAACATTCTGTCCTTATACAGAAGAGGCAGAAAACTTTTCTGCTATTAAAAAAGAAAGTTTGAAACTTTTAGAGACCATATCTGGCACATTTAAATAGCAAGAACACTATTTTGTTAAATGACATGGAAAGATTCTGTGTTGGTTTTCCAAAGACATGCCCACACTCTGTGACACAAGACAGCTCTGAAAAAATTTATTCTAACACTGGAAGCAGTACAGCTCTGCTTGCACAGTGATCCCTTGGCTAGTTATCCATTTCCAGGAGGATATTAGAGAAGTTGGGGAGGGACTCTTCATTAGGGACTGTAGTGGTAGGACAAGAGGTAATGGCTTCAGACTTAAACAGGGGAAGTTTAGATTAGATATAAGGAAGAAGTTCTTTACAGTGAGGGTGGTGAGGCACTGGAATGGGTTGCCCAAGGAAGTTGTGAATGCTCCAACCCTGGAGGTGTTCAAGGCCAGGTTGGACAGAGCCTTGGGTGACATAGTCTAGTAAGTGGTGTCCCTGCTCATGGCAGGGGGGTTGGAACTAGATGATCTTAAGGCCCTTTCCAGCCCTAACTATTCTATGATTCTATGAGTCTAGGTTCAAATGTTGTTCTGCTCCCATGCATCTGCTATTGCCAAGTCTCTCTGCAAGCACTTCTTGCTGAAACACAGAGGTGACAAATCTCGTAAGTCAAATAAATGGGAGTGGGGAGCAGTTATGATATATGTAAGTTGTGTAATGTCAGTCTCTCCTTGCTGCTTTAAGAACCACAGTATTTCTCAGATTGCCCCAGCACTTTACCAGGCACTACTGGCATAAACTGCATCCTTACACACATGAAACACCCTAAAGCATCTTTACCATATCCTCCCTGGTACCTTTGCAATACTCCTGATGTGGAGTCATATTCACGTTGGAAGGGACCTTAAAGATCATCTAGTTCCAACCCCCCTGCTCATGTATCTCATAATTTTGACAAGAAAACAAGGGTCTGTTGAAAGTACCACCCTGGACTGCATTGAATAGGAGCTATTTTTCCTAATGTGCAGCACAAGCTGGCAACATTTGTCAGCTATAGTGATTATACTATAGTGATGATAGCTATAGCAATTATATTAAGTAGTAAGGAAGTTTAACAGTAATGTAAATTGATATTTTTATGAAAACGAATTAGTAAGTGATTAAAAATCTCATTATTACAACAGCAATGCAGACTATGGCTCTAATGTAGACTAAAGTGTATTCTCCATTATGATGAGTAATAAAGCACTGAAATGTTCTTTACCTTGAAGAGCAGAAAAAGCAGTATAGATTTTAATATGAGCTAATACTTACAGGCAATTATATACAAAGAACTTTCTCAAACTAATGTTTTATTATTTCAGGAAACTTCAGGATACAAACGCTGAAATTTTGCATTTTATTACTACTTTTTGGGGTTTTGTTCATTGTAGTGACTGTAGACATCACCCAAACTAAGCCAGTTACTTCCTCCAAAAGCAGAGGAAGGTGAGAAAGTCATACTATTCTTCTTTAATAGTAAGCTGAAGTACAGGGAATATAAGTAAATTGTTTTAATCATACACAGTTTATGGCAAAAGCAGGAGGCAAGCCCAACTCTTCCTAGAACCAACTCTAGTACGACGAGGGAAAAAGGATCTTTGGGAGTTAAAAAATATAAGTGATTCTCTGCAGGACTGGAGCTTAATGGCTTGTCGCTGTAGTCAAACAATTCAGTGTCAAATGCCTATGACTTTTTAATGATTCATTGGCATACCCAGCTCCTATACATATTAGAGTTGCCTGGTTACTGTGCTGTGTCTTTGGAAGTTGTATAACATCCTTCACCACTTCATTAATGAGATAAATTTATCTTCTAATAGAAGTCCTTCAATGTTCTAGATCTACATTTTACATTCATATATAAACCCTGTATCTTGTCTGCTTGTATTAAAAGAAAATCCTTTTGATCAATGCTCTGGCAATGAAGTTTCACTCCCCTTAATACAGTTCTTTCAGCTAGCCTGCAGTGTAAATGATACTTAATAGATAAAGAGACATGCTGTCAAGATCAGCTAGCATGTGTTAAAACTCAATTGTCTCTAAGACAGCAAGGAATAACAGCCTTTCAGATAACACATTACTGTCTAGCCTAATTTGTGATATATCTGAACATAAGCAACAGGACTGCTTTGCTCCTCTTCATTCTTCTTATTTCCCTTTGCATAAAAACTCCATTAGTGTATATGTGCAAACTTTATCACTTACAAACTGGGAGATTGAGACAAAGGAAACTAAGGTATCTGACCATGATTATGCTTTCTCTTAGTTTCACAGGTGGCACTAGAAATCAGGAATCCACAGATTCCAACCCATTACTGGTTCATCAACCTATGTCCCTTCTAGTGTATTCCAAACGGCATGTCAGTGGTTTATTTTTCAAAAAGATTTACTGGAAGCGTTAATGTAATTTTATTCTTTCTCATTAGGATTACCCAGTGAAGAATCAGTGCCTTAGTGTCTGCTACAGAAATGACTGCAGTCACACAGATCCTCCCCTGTTTATTTGGGCAGCACTCACTCCCGGTCTAGTCCCTAACAAGAAATGGTAAAGATCTACAAAACCCAGTAACTGACTCCTGGGAGTCCCTTTGAAAACACAACTTAGTGCTGTGGAGTGTGAGATACTTCCACACCCTCCTGACCCATGTCTCTACTGAGGACGGGTATGCTTTTTGCTTATTTTCCGGTAAGCCACAAAGTTTAGTGAAATTTTTGTCAGTATTTGCAATTTAAATAAAAAGCTACCAGAACTTGAACTTATTTTTTTCACCAAGACAAAACCGTACCATGCTGCGCTACAAAAAAATATTTTGGCTTACAAAAAGAAAATGTCAGCCCATGTAAGAAGACAGGTCTCTCTCCCTTGCCCTGCAAAGGGAGTAACCATGGGCTATCTGTTCATAGTCATCATAAGATCAGGACTGTGAAGATCCATACAGGGAAAAAAAAAATCATAGAATCATAGAATGATTTAGGTTGGAAGGGACCTTAAAGCTCATCTAGTTCCAACCCCCTGCTATGGGCAGGGACAACTTACACTAGAACAGGTTGCTCAAAGTTCTGTCCAACCTTGCCTTGAACACTTCCAGGGACGGGGCAGCCACAACTTCTTTGGGCACCCTGTGCCAGTGCCTCCCCACCCTCACAGGGAAGGATTCCTTCCTAATATCTAATCTAAAAAAAAGCAGCATCAATCCAAAGAGAGGAATTTGATATGACTGTTTAGAAAAGGAACTTTGAAGACAATTGGAGAGTCTTTGTCAGACTACTGTGAGAAGAACACACTTTTTATTGACAATGCAGAAGTAGAAGGCAACAACACTATTAACAATTGCATCAGTATCCAGACACATTGCAAATGTTCCCAATAGTTAGTGCACAAAGCATGTCAGCCTGAGAGAAAATTGAATTTGTTTAGGAAACTCTTATGCAGCTACTGACTTCAACCATAAAAATTGTTTCAAACACTGTCTTCATCTCCAGCATTGTTTCCAGCTGTGTTCAAGCAAATTTGAATTCCTTCATGTGCAGCTGTATTTCCTTCCTCTTTTGCTTTCTTTTGAAAGCAGTACACTGATAAATTCAAAGACAAAGCAGCGTCAATATAATTTCACTTCTTCCCCATTCTGGTGGTCACTGATCGCAGACACATATTATAGAAAGAAACTGAGACTGAAACTATACTAAAGGCAAATTAATATACACAAGGACTCATAGGTTTGCCCTTAAAAGCACAGTATATCAGCATGAGGGAACTGATGGACCCTCATCCTCTCTGCTTGTAGGAATGGTGTATATGGTCTAGTGTTGCTTTCTATAGCATTAATATTCAGAACACAAGAAAATCTGTACATCAAACCAAGAAAATTCCCCCCCACACTCCCCAAAGGCTCCACTGAATGTGCAGGATGAGAGAATAAACATATATTATCACATGTTAATGCTGTTTTAGAAAATTTTTTGAGAAGAGGGGAGGGGAAATGCAGCAGTTATTTAATTATCTCTGTCATCCCCTCTCATGCACTCACATACGTCGACATTCATCAACAGTAACAGCACTTAGGGATGAAGGGGGATGGGAAGAAGAAAAAAAGGAGGGGCTGCATAGAAAGCTAAGATAAAAATAAATATTCTTTGTGAATCCAGATTACAATGCCTGCTTCTCCAAGATATGTCAAAATCTTGGAGATGAAGAGAGGTGATAAATTCACCCTCTGTACCTCATAAGGGATAGAAGTGGGCTGTAGTGACACAGACTGCAGCTTCATTCATAGACACCTCTGAAGACCTGAATTAAGCTGCTTATTGCCCTGGGACATAATGTGACCAGCTTTACAGAGATCTATGTCTTCTCTACAAAAGCCTGCTCACCAGTTAAGAAATCATTCAGCTACGCTTCAATGACTGCCAGAGGAGCAACCAAGGGCATGCATCCCTAATACTGAATTTGAACAGACATTACAGCTCCTATTTCCCCAGCAAGGAGTTTCTGTAGCAGACTGTAGGAACTCCCATTCAGAGCTGCTGCCACAAATGGCAAGGAAGAGGAGAAACAAGATCTCACTTGGTGTGTGCGAATTGTCGTATCTAAATAGCACAAGGTTTTTTCCTGCTGTGTATCCCCTTTCTTTTGTGAAATATCCTCATAGTACCTGACCTAAGCACAGAAGTGCTCTCAGCGCACAGCATGCCTTCACCTCTTTGGTAAAAACACTTAACATTCATCTTCCTTATACGCTGGAATATGACAACATCCTCTGATGTGCACAGGCTGCACAGTTACTGCTGAAGTTCTTTCATACATACCCATAGGCAAAGAAAGAAAATATTTTTACTGAAAGTCTGACAGAAAGGGGAAATACCCAGCTATGTCATGCAGAGGTCTTCTTCCCGTCTCTCAAGCTGATTTCACATGCTGATAGATGATAGAGAAGGAAGAAAGAGAGTAAGAGAAATCCCCAAGAATTCAGCTGGGTGAAATTAATTCTTCTAGAGATGCCGAAAACCTTGGTTATTCTATGGAGTAACTTTTTACAAATGTTGTAAAGGCCGGAGCACAGCATCGAGGAGGGCTGCCATTCAGTTCTTAGCTCCCTCTTGCGGGACTTGGGAACAGCTGCTCATGGCTTGACCTTGGCAGCTGCCATGCACTTACAGTGACTGGTAAACATGGGTCTTCCTAAGTCATTTTGGATTCTCTGACAGCTGAAAGATTAGAAATTTAGAGATGACCATCTGCATGCTGCACTGTGGGAAGATAGATGCAAGGAGGACACGCTTTTTTGTTCTAATGCTCTTCAATCTGTTGTGAGAGTTACTTCTGATTAATTGAGTTAAACAATCTGGTGTGATTTTCTGTTCATATAAGTTAATGAAGTCTTCGGTTTTCTTACTCATCAGCATTCAAATCTAACTCCAACACGACTTAAAGAATGAAGAAAAACAGACAATAAAGAGGATGCTAGGCGCCCTGCCCACAGCACTTTCAAGCTCAATCAGTTACTGTCTTTGAGTCCTGTCTTTGCAAAGTGTAGGGATACAGCACGTGTGAGAGATGTTGAGTGCCCATCTGACCTCTTTGCTAAGTCAATGAGCAGGAGGATCTGCTATCAGTGAGGTTCTCTGAATAAGGTATTTGTGAGAGCTGGTCCAAACTCCACAAGTTTGTGTTACAAGGGATTCTGAACAGTTTTTATGCACTAATTGGCTGGGTAGAATTCAAATAAGTGATGAAATGTGTCTGTGTTTTTAAATTCAACTAGAAATTTATATTCACAGTCTTCAATTTCCCATCAAGAACCTACAATACATTTCAAAGTCAAACACTTAAATGCATTATTCAAGAAAGCATACACAAGAAACAATCAACAACAATATACCCTTATGATACATTGATCTCAAGGGTCCCTTCAAACTTGACATATTCTATGATTCTATGGTATATGTAGGTGGCACTTATAAATATCAGAGCACATGAGAAAAACAACTCTGCGTATTTCTCCATGAACAAATCTGGTAATCAGAGATTTCTCACATGTACCAGAAAATCACAGCACAGAAAAGCAAAGCAAATAGAAACAAATGGGTACACAGTGAGTGTTGTCTCCCCCAACTAAGCAGATGGCTTTGCATTCAGTCCTCTATAAGCAAGGACAGTATCCCTTTTGTCAGCAGGGTTGGGGAAAGAAATACTACAGAATGGGATGATCTTATGTCCCAAAGAAAAAAGATCAGAAGAACCTCTGAAAAGGGAAAAACAGCAACTGAAAACGATCCAAGCCTTTGTAATGTAGTAATTTCTGTCCCTCCTGCATAACATCTCAGATTGCAACAGTATTTGAGGGGGTTAGATTAATACACTGATGCGAAACAGCATTCCCTGCCTTAAACAGGAATTTTAATAAACAAACAAAATGAGCATAAGAACATACTGGAGACAAGAAGACTGCAAAATGTAAGAGAGAGAGATAGAAAATAGCTAGAGATAAAAGAGGGGGAAAATATGACTGGATTACAAATAAAACTAAACATTTTGGGGTCTGGTTGCCTTTTTCTCACTATAAGAAAAACATGTTAAAGGATAAAGAAAGGGCACAGCTCAGATTTAGGATTTATTTTTCCTAAATTTTAAACTCTACCGGAAAATAAGTCTATAAGAACTGATATGAGATAATCAAATAATTCTTCAAATTTCATTTCTTTCATTAGTTTTTCTCAGCAATTTATCCAAGACTTTTAGATAGTTAATGATATTTTAGCTGATTGCAAATTCAAAGTCAACCATAAAAAAGCTACTGTGCTTCATATGCTGTATAATCTTTCACCATGTTTAACATTTTTATGAGGTACATTGTACAGATATGTTTACAAGTTAGACCTCATTTAGAAAATAGATTAAACAAGTGCATAGTCCTAGCATTCAAGGCATGCTCAGTAAAAATTTTAAAGAGAAGATAATATTTACTGTCAACTATTTCTTCCCCTTTGAAGTGGAAAGTGAAGTATTATGTAGCTAAATGAGAAATTACTAATTTTTAGAAAATAGATCAGTTTTAACTGAATTAATTGACATTTGGTATCTTAAGGAGTAGATTGTTTGTAATTTTTCAGGAATACCTAAGTCAGAATGCCTTCCTCATAAAATGGAAGTTCATAAAAGGGGAAAAAACAACAAAACTCTTCCTTACTCATTAATCTTCCTTGCAAAAGTTGCTTCCAGGAAATACATAGCTCCTGTGCTAATGAATGCAATCCTTCACAGGGATGCTTAGGAGCCTAGAGCAACCTTACATGAACCCAAATTCCAAACAAACCCATTTCATATGTGGATATAAAATAAAGCTTTCTGTGTTAAAATAGACTCATCAATAAAACAGGAAACCACTTTTAGTAAGAACGTAATTTCTTAGTCTTGCTTGGCTTTCAGTTCCTTACTGTAAAGAAACTTGGATCATCTGGCTATTCCATACAGTTCTACAGAGTAATATAGGATAGGAACCTGGCCCAATTAAAAGTACTGGCAAAATTTTCTGTAATTTTAATGCAACAAGGATTTTACTCAACATGTCAACTTTTTTTTTTTTTTCTTTTTTAACGTGTGCGTATCTAGATTCAGAATATACTGTTGCAAATAGAGGTCAAATTTACTCCTGTGATTCTAGCAGGATAAGTCTGAAATCACAGAGGAAGAACTACGAACATGTTCTATTATATATAGTAATACATAATAATTAAAATTTCCAAAGCAGAAGAATAATGTCTGTTGACTGGAGACAGAGCTAAGAAGTCATAAAGAAAACATTTTTTCTCATGGTCTGAATCTGATATATTCTTAAACCAGCAATGGCTCAAACTATGACATCTCTTCATCTCTTGTAAATACCATCTTCTACATTCAGAACTAGTTTTTTAATAAATGTCTGGAAAGTAGTACGTTAGAGCCCTCCCGCTAGTGATATCCCCTACTGGAAAGGTCCCCTGGCCTGGCCTTTCCTGAAACCTTTCTCAGGTTTCAGAAATTGAAGCTGTGCAGCCTCTCAGAGCACAGAAGGGAGGAAATGAGAGTAGTTTTAAGGCTATTCGTGGGATGTCCACTGGCTATTATCATTTGGACATGCCTGAGAGTCTATCTAAAGCTGCAGTAAAAACTTTGTACAGCATAGCTTGAATCACTGCAACACTGTACTCTGCACTACCTAAATCACAGAATCTGGCTATTATTGACAAGAGAGCTGTTTCTCCTTTATGTAACTCAAGACATATATCTTTCTTTATACCTAACTTAGGATTTCTTTTAAATTGTACTTAAATATTTAGTGTACAGTCATGACTTCATCAAATTCAGTGTATTTATTTTCCTTCACTTATATATTCTAGCTATCTTTCTTTGTGCCTATAACTAGTCATTTGATTTAATTTGCAAAAACACTTGGGGACAGAACTTGCAAGAAACAAAGAGTACAAGGAATTACATTCTTCTGGTTTTTATTTTTAGTTTTCATTGTTTTGAAAATTATTTTGATGTTAATTCAATGGAAATGAAGCCAGTTTAATTTATTAATTGGTAATTAAGAGAAACTTTAGGATTTTTGTAGCCAGACCTATTAATCTGGAAGTACCTTTTCTATTTTTAATGATCTGCTTTTCCTTTTAGCACAATGCTATCAGGAACTGAAGAAGTTATTTAGATATGTTTGACAACATGACTTTCTACAGAAAGTTTCATCTGCTCATTTATTATTTGCCTTGAAGCTCTCATCATACATAAAAGACAGAATGTTTTTCCAGATACCTGCCCTAAATCCTTTGAAGACGCTCATTTATGCCATTATTATAGTATAAATAATTGTATTGATATTAATAAGGTTTTACCATTTGCATCTTTTCCACCTCTTGCGACAGGAATTTAAATGCATGAGACTGTCACTTTTTCTCAGTCCCGAGAATTAAAAGAAGGTTATTTTCAAGAACCTGCAGAATGGAAATATCACTGCACTGGAAAGGTATTTAGAAATCTGTTTTGTGAGTCTGCATTTGGTGAGAAAGGCAATGAAGTACTTGAAAGCTGGTGAACAATAAAAAGGGCTGCTCAGGTCCACCTGTAGTTATATTTCTACTTCAGGCTCTGGAAGGCAGCAGCCCATAAGCAACTGCTGAAGGAACACAATCAGTGGTTCTCACACAAATCCCATAATGAGCAGCCTGAGATTCTCTTCCTTCATTTGTCTGACCACCATGCAACCTTAGATCTGCTCCAATTGCTGCCACCTTCCTCACTCCTTTGCACATTTGAGAAGGAGTTGCTGCGGTAGCAGGCCCATATAAGGGTATATCTGTTGTATTCATTCACAATTTTATTGGGCAGCCCCAATAACCGTATTTTTAACTCTTTTCATTTCATCTTCTACCACTAAAATCTACTGTAAAAGATTAGTGATATGCTTTTCACTCCATTCATGTGAAATCCAGAAAAGACAGACAGCTTTCCCTATTTCTAGCAACAGAGAGAGAGTGCATAGGCAACGCACACAGTCATCTAGCTGATCACAGCACAGACTACCACAGCTGTAATCACTGAGGCCAGGTTTTAGGAGAAATCAGTTATAACTGAGATGATGTTTTCAAGTGTTCATCTATCTTCCAATGCAATATTTTTTACAAAACTACACTAACACTAAGAGCTTGGCATCTAAGTACATGAGGTGTTTTAGCCAGCTTTCTTTAACCAGAAATATCTTCCCTTCTATTAATTGTGCTTTGCTTGTGCTTTGGTGTAGCAATCCTATATTGAGTTGAAGATACAATTTAGGGTTTGCTTTCACATTTATTAGTATCAGACCTGTGTGCTGGTGTTCCATTTCCCATGACACAAGGTGTTTGAGGTAATTATTAGTGTTGAAAATGAACCCACCATTTCTTTGCATGACAGAGAAAAATGGATAATTAAAAATTTAGACAGGTTTATGGTCCACCCAACTTGAGTGATTTTGTTCTGTGACATGTTAAAGCTTGAAAACATTATACAGATCGGAGAAAGTTATCCACTCTGTAGTAATTGCAGTTCTATGCTTGCTTTATGTTTATAGATTATTATCTAACTCCCCATTGAGGAGAAATAGTTAGAACTTAGAGCTAACTATAAATAAGACAGATTTTTTCTTTCTGACAAATTCCTTAATGCAACCGATTACCCTCAGCAGAAAAGCTACCAAGGCATGAACCTCTTAAAACTGCACAGTGATCTTCCCCATCTGTCTAACCACCATCATTAAAAACATTATCAGTGAAGAGAATGAAAGCTTTAGGTTTGGTTCTCAAGTATGAATGGCATCTGTCATTAATTTTTACAGACAGGCTTATTTGCCTTCATTTCACCATTTTAGTCTTATTACCTACTAGTACAAGGAGACCCGTAGGGGACATAGTCTGACAGATGCATTCTGCTTTCATCTACTCCAGCAGAATGTTTAATGACTCCAGTTGTACCAGTGTTCAACAAAAAGTAAAATTCTGCTTATTGGGTGCAGGCAAATCTGTAAGCCTTTAGTGAGATATATGCCTGTGGGAGAAGTAAGGGAAATAAACATTCTTTTTATATGACATAAGAGTATAAATGAGTTCTGTCTGGTTTCAGAGCATACTGGTCCAATACAGAGAAACCTGTTGGTATAGAAACTTAAAGAAGGTGAACCTTCCAGGGTTATCACCTCAACTGGGATAATTTGTCACAGACCTACTGAAAATTAATTGACTTATGACAACTTGCTCGAGTTGCAGATCTACCCACTCATATAATTCAGTCAACAGCTTTTAGCCTGATTATGCTCTTGTTGAAGTTTAAAATGTACTTTCTGAACTAATTTTGTTTGTTCCCTTTATATGTTCTCACATCTGCTACATGTGTCTTGTAGCAGACGAAGGAAAAAGATAAAGAAACTATTCTGCTATTGTGATCCATCACATTGGAAAATATTTGATGTCCTGACTCAAGGGAAGCAAAAAAGATTTGTCTTCATAACAGAATCTACTGTGTCTTGGCTGAGGTTCAGATTACACAGACCACCTTGTCTCTATTAAAATCATAAATATAATTGTCTCATAAAGTGTCTAAGATATTGGAACTTGAAACTAAAATTCTGCAGATAACTTCATTTTTTTTTCTTTTTTATTCATATACAGTCAATATTATACAGATTTAAGTAAAAATTTCACCTCAAAGTGTGTTTGATTTGGTAACTACAGAGACAGGAATATGAGATTAGATATTAGTTAATAAAATATCTATGAGGCATATACCCTTCTGGAAAGAGAAGTAGTCATATGGTAGGGGTTCTGTATTCAAGCATCATCTAAGTAGGTTAGTAAGGAAAGGTCCTAGGGGAAGGCACAGCCTCCTGTGGTTTGAATCTGACACAGAACAGTCTTTCCTTGTTAGTACAAGCTGGCTTGAAGCAGACTGTTGCATGCCAGTTTTTCCTACCCTCCTGCAGATGCTCTCAGCCCCTGCTGTCGGTTACCACTGCCAACGGTGTGCCTCCCACAGCCATGCAGGAGACAAGCACAGTCACTGTAAATGTTATGGGTTGCAAAGTTGGCAGTTCTGATCCTTCTCAAAAACACACAGCTGAGAACTGGCAAACTGAACTTCAGCCTACAGAAAATCTCACACAAGGAAACCTTTTCTCATTGGATGTGACCTCTTACTTACAGAAAGTTTTTAACCTAAATTACCTCATCCAATGCACAAAATGGGGGGAAAGTGAACATTTTTCTCTTCTCACTCAGATAACTCAGATAACTCAGGCAGGTAACACCTGCCTCAGAATTATCTTATAGGTGGTAGAGCAAGATATTTTTCTGTAACAATATACAGAAAACTTATCTGTATAGGTGTTCTCAGATCTCAAAGTCTTTGTTATCCCTTTTCTTTTTCTTTGTCAGATGTATGTTATTTCAGTGAATGAAATACAGTTGATCTCAACTGGAGAGCCAACATTCAATCTGGAAATAACAGTGAACAAATCCGTTAAGTACAGAATTCTCATTTATATTATGTTCCCTTTATATTTCTATAGGGTTTCATATTGGATAATACATAAGTCAAACTGCAATAGTTTCCTCATGTCAGAGATTAAACTGGTTTCCTCCTCCTCACCAAGCTGTTCGTTACCTATCCTTGTACCCTCATACCTGCAGCAGTTTCATGAATTCTACTGTAGCATTTTCATCCTCATTTAGCACTTGAAAACAGATAAAAAGCAAACCTGAGGAGAATCAGGGCAAGGGAAGAGTACATAGTAGAAAGGAGTTCCTAAGCAGAGAGCAGAAAGACAAAAATAGAACATGCACATAGCTGAAAACTGAAAGCCAATCTTCAGATTCTGTAGGTAAATCCAAAGGAAACTGCTGTGATCCTCCAAACATCTCCACTTGGGTATGTGTCAGAGCTTTCTCACACAAGCCTTGTGCTCCTTTCTCAGTTCTGGTAAAATTGTTCCAAAACCTTCAAGATTATGTATCTTCCTCCTCCTGCAACTTCCTCTGTTCTGTTGCCCAAGCCAAAAGTGTGGCTAGGGCACATCTACCTTGCCCTTCCTGCCTTTTCCATCCAAATAAGCTACTCAGTGGAATAGAGAAGGACAGGGAAGCCAGTGAACTTAATCAGGGTCAACCCTTAGTTTCCACCACAGCATCTGGCAGCTAGAGCTGCACCTCCTCCAAGAAGCAAAGCCAGTTGCTTAAGGACTGCTCCCTAGTGCTGTCCCATGCTCAAAGGGATAAAGTCCAGCAACATCAACAGAAATCCTTCCTGAAGACTCCAGCTGCATTATGGTCTCTCCCAGTTTCACTAACATGCTCCAGGGAATAACCTGTCTGTAAAAGCCTAGCATGTCCTCAATGTCTCCAGCTTTTTTCTTCATGTACTCTGATCTGGGATTAAATGCACACCCTGTGTGAAGCGTTGTTAAGCTTGATTTCCACCTGTGAAATCCAGACGAGTTGGCTTGGCCATCACTACACTGCCTCCTCCTTCCATGAAGTGACCTACATAAAGTCAGTCCCTGTGGAACATCTATGTACACTGCAGAGCCACTTAATGCTGCAACAGTTCAGAAATCCTTAACCATGTAAACTGACATCCCAAGAATGTCAAGATAATAAATCATGGTTCTAATTGTAATCAATTAATGTCTGGCTTCTGAGCCTTCAGGTTAGACTGTGTTCACACCCTCAGTGTTTTGGACAATACCATGAAAGCTTGATCCTTATTCAACTTACTTATTTTTTTTAAATGAAAATAGATTGTCTTTGAATCACCTGACATCAGTGTTCAGGGCTTCAACTAAAAAAAAACATTCACTAGGATGTCGAGATGCTTTCGTTTCTAGTGTCAGAATAGAAGTGTGATCCCAGGAACACCTAGCCTGTTTCTCTATGAAAATACAGCATTGTGCTGTTAAATACTGCAACTGAAAGTTCAGGTGAGCTAACCACATAAGAAGCCCACAGGTGCTCAGGTAATTTTATGTATAGTGAACATCATTGTAATAATGTTCCTTTTGCAATTATTAAATGAAGAAAACTCCCGGGCCATTCTTCTAGTTCTCTCCTGAAGCCTATTTTTCCTTGTAAATAAGTCTAGCACAAATTCTTTTGAAATGAAAATTCATTACCATCAAAATTAAATGAAGAGTAAAATACGGTAAAATCCATATATTCTCTAGGAGCAACAAGCCTTCTTAAAGAATCAGTACTGTCTTGAGACAGGAATTCCTACATATGAAACATTTCTAGAAGTAAAAAAAAATGATGCGGTTAAACAGTCCAGTTAAAGTCTGATGGGAGGGAATGAAATGCTGGAACTTCATCTAGAGAGGAACACTATTTCACACATAGCTTAATGTGCTTTAGAGCCAGGTTTCAGCATGTTGGATAAATTACAGCTTTCTACTCTGCTGCAGAAACCAAGCATAGGAAGCATTCTGGTTTTGCAGATAACAATTTACACATGGTATTAAATTCCCTTTTAACACTCACTGTTGTAACATCACCAAGCACATGTATAGGTTGGTGTCCTGGGCCTCCTCAGCTAAGCTGGCAATTTAGGACAAAGAATATTTAGGATACAGTATCAATACCAGGAAAGAAAGAAGTCAGTGTTGATGCATATATTTCCAAAGCTGAAAGGACAAGACTTCAGTTGAAAGCTATAAATTATTCATAGCATATTCTGACATACTGGGGAATAGACCTGAATATTTATATGCCACACAACTGGTAAGGTCCCTATAAATTTGGGAAATCATGAGACTGCAGAAACTTTCCTTATTTCATTAAACAGGCCTTATGGGACAAGCTGTGCCACAGTGGATTTCACTGATGCAAGACATGCAATCAGAACAGATGAACCTGGGGAAGACTTGAGTCTTACATTTTCTTTAAGCAGTTTTCCCCAGAACAACTGGTCTGCCAGTAATTCGAGAACTGTATTCTAAAATCATAGACATTTATAAAAGATTAGCAGTCATATTGCACTCTTTTGCTAATAAATTTGGAATTTGTTTTCACAATGCATCCATATTCAAAAACATAAATCTGATCTGTGATTCTCTTTTGCTATAAATCTTCTTTAGCTGTTTATAACAAGACAAAATGAGGGCAAAGCATAACCATTTGGTGGAAGGTTCCATCTATTGTGCATTAATAAAACTGGCTACTTAATGCCCCTGATGATAAAGAATGTAAGTGTCCAACGACTACATCTTGATAAAACAAAATAATTATTTCTCTAATGTTAATAAAAATTTTTGCTGACAAAATATGTTATAGCACTGGCCAGGCAGAGGAAAATCAAGACTACATTGTTCTTTTTCCTTTTGAAAAATCACTTTATTTAACCAATTAGTGTTCTTGTCACACACATGCTCTGAACAGATACCGTATGTACACTTACGCCTTCAAGTTTGATGTCCAAGACTAGAAAAATGTCCTCTGCCACTTTCTTTGCCTTTTCCATACCCTTCCTATAAAATCAGCAAAAAGTGATTGACAGCTTTTAATCCGCTGGATTCATATTACTACGATCTGACATAAGTATTCAGGATGAATCCAAAGTACAGATATATTCTGCTTTTGTGTTCTTTTTGAGGAGAAAATTGACCCTAAAACAGTTTTGACACAGCTAGAAGAATGAAAATCAAAACGGACACAGCATTTAGAGGGCCTAGTTTGCTCTGCGAGGTCTTTAGAAATCCTGTTCCCCCAGATATCAGTGGACAGGAGAGGCAGAAAGCCTCATGGAATGAAATACCTGAGTGAGGATGTGGTGTCCATGTGGTATGGTGATAAGGCTTTACATATACCATATAGAAAAAGAACGGTTGTCTTGTTAAAGTATGGCTTGGAGCCTAAGTATGTGTGAACTCCACTTCTGACTCCCCCACAAAGTTCCTGTGTGATCTTGGGCATCTGCTTTGAATTTTGTGCCTCAGCTCTCCTCTAAAATAGACTCAATAGCTCCTTTTCCCATCTTCTGTCCATCTATCTTGAATTCTAAACAATTAAGACATTGGCTTACGATGCCTCATTCAAATATGTCTTGTTCTTATCTGGGGTACCTAGGAATAACAGAAGTTCTGTTATTAATATTTAAATAGTAATTACTAGTATGAAGAGTGCCCAGAGACTGCCTCCACTTAATCTCTGTACTTCAATTTCCCCACTGCAGTATTATTACTTTTTTATTTCTCGTAGTGTGTAATGAAGTAAATACTAGGTTTGAGAGTCCAGTGCCTCTTGGCACTTGGATTGTGCCAAATAGCTGATAGTAGGCACTCCTTTATAGATTATTTGGATAAGATTAAATGACATGAAGAATACACCTGATGTTAATTGATGGTTGCTGCAAAGAGTCATTTTCAGGACACTGTTCCTCACTAATGCAAAGCAATGGGAGGGTAAGTTAAAGTGACTAAGTATATGGATTAGGTTTATGGTTGAGACAATCAAAGCTGCCCTAAAAGACAAGGCACCCTATTTCTGTGATGTTAATAGAAAACAAGTGTTTAGAATTTCCAAGTTACCTTTAAAGAGCTCTGCCCCATAAAAGGTATTTTCAGAGCCCGTTTTTTCACTTAAACTCCTGAAAGGGTTGCTGGTTTTTTCAGAACTGGCTGTGAGGCTGTGGTTATGCCTTGGGCAACAGTACAACTCAACAAGTTAAAACAACCACTCCTGCTGTGCTTCCATGAATATTCCTACCAGTGTTGTCTCTGTAACTTGCCAGTAATTGCACAACATCAGAATCTTACTCATGTAGCTCTTCATTTGCTTTAGAAGTAGCTGTTCACTTCTTCGTGAGGGAGGGGAAACAACCCAAAAAATCCCCCAACATTATTTTTAATTATATCTTAAGGTAAATACTTTTTATCATTGAGACCACCCAGATTCTGTTGGAGTAAGAGCATAAGAAACAGCTGTCACACACACACACATGCTCATCTGTTGAACTGAACTCTAGCCATGAGTATCAGTATATGTGTTAAGTATAGTAATCATTTGCCCTCAGACAACAGTTTGCAGTATTTATTCATCGTTACAGCTATTCGCCGATACAGCAAAGTAAAATCATCTCCAATTAAACATGACAAACTGAGGCATAGAAATCTAAGGTCAGTCTAAGAGTTTGGGTTTGATGACACAATGTCTTCGGCAGCAACAGCAGCATAAAGTATTCCTGCCCTGAATCAGTCAATGCTGGTTTTTCCTCCCCATTGCAGCTTACTCATGTCCTTATTTGTGCTGCCTATTGTTAAGTGCTGAGATCAGAACTAGATGTTTCCTAACAGTATTTATCAGACATTCATGAAACTTGTTACTAATTTGCAGCAATTTTACCACATATATTGATGTCTTTGAACACAGACAGCCAGAGCTATGAATATGTCAGATTCAAAATGTGCGGACTATCTAACTAAGCAGATCATCATCTTTATCTGACGCTGATGACACATTGTGTGAATGTCAAATACTTTGTGTGATCTAAGAGATATGACTCTCACATAGCCTTAAACAGCTGTAGACCAATGCTGAACTATCTTTTTATTACTGTGATAAATAAATAGGATTCAGATATCTACTTTATGCTTTTTAGGGTGAAATGAATTATGCCCTAAACTCCAGTGCCTGAACTAGTTCACTCTTTACCAGGAGTTGGGATCACTGTTTCAGGTGAATGCACTAACTCCAATCTCATGCTGAATGTCTTATCCAAGATCACACAGCAGCAAATCAGTGGCAGAGCTGGAACTGAATTTCAATTTCCTGACTCTTGGCATGATGCCTTTGGTGCTGGATATTACTTCCCTGCATTTGAAACTCATCCAGAACAAATTTTAACTTTGTCCAAGGATACGAAATAAGGGGGGGGGGAAGAGTTTGTAACACTGACTTCTCATTATTTCATATGTAATTCCCACTGACATGAACAGTAATGTGGCATTTCAGTCTAGTGTACTGGGTATAACATTGCTAAAGGACTGGAAGCACATAGTCCCTGTAAACCAGCCTCAGGTGGATTTAAATTACTCCTTGCTCTTTCAACGTGACAGTTTCTGATCTCTGATTTCCATTGGTTACTAAGCTACTAGAAACGAGCATGTTGTACACGGGTAAACAGTTATTGTATACATCTGGGTCACTAGCCAGATTGTAATGCAACCTGCCGTTACTGATAACGTACATTGTGTTCCTCTACATACACATCTACTGGCTGCAGCAGTTCAGCCTTATTTAGATATTCTATATTCAGCTTCAGAAATGCAGAATAGGATGTGGATGTTGCTCTGGTGAAAGAAATCAAACCTAAAATTCTGCAGGATTTCCTCATATAGAAAAGTTCTTGGAAAGCTTAGAGCTATTCAGCATTTCTTATGATTCCCACCCTTTCTTGGCAACTCTGCTTCAGGGCACAATGGATAGCTATAAGGAAAGGAAGGTGGGACATTCATCAGGAAGAAGTTAAAAATGGCAAAAAGCCTCTCTGAGGACAAAGGAAGATACATAAAATAGACTAGTTTTTGACTTGCATTTTTATGCATGCAAATTAACCAACTTACATCCATGCCCATTTCATGGTCCTTAAGCCAAGATGGCAGAAGCAATCTTTTCACCTAGACCCCTGAACTGCAGCATGCACTCATCCACAGAGATCCTGTAATAGCTATAAAACAGACTGAAAGCATGAAAAATCAGTCCATATTTCAATCAGTTCACTACAGATCCAGTAACAGGAAACACACAGATTGACAAATGGAGCAAAAGCACTAAGCAGTTTCTCCTTATGTAACAGTATCCTTTCTGCAAGTCTGTATAGTGATACAACCTTTTAATTGCTGCAAAGGCTGTAATGATACTCACAACTTGTTTACAAAATAGTGATCCCTCTTTAATCATTCTGTATTTCTCCTATGTTGTGCTGCATATTAAAACGATGTAGGCTTTCTAAAATAGATCTTGCTTATGTAACACCAGGCACATGTGAAATGAACATGAAATAGAAGCCTTGACTCTACAGCAGTTCACACAAAGAAATAGCTGCATGATTCCTCCACGGCTGTAAGCAACACGGTGTTCACTGAAAAGTTTTTTTTCCCAATTTGTTCTCAAAGTTCAGTGTATCTAATCTTCAAAAAAGTGCATAATGCACTGCTCCAAAAGACTCATCACATACTTTAGCCTAGAATACTGTCAGCAAATAGTTCCTTTCTGAAGCAGATCATAACTATACAACTCACTGGAACTGGTTCTTCATTTTGAGATCTGAAAAATGCTTACTTTATGTAAACAACTGCATACATTCGTTAGGTTTATGAACTGTTACAGGACTGGACATAGTGAGTGCTCACTGGAAACCCTTGCAAGGTGGAGTATGCCTACCCCAGCAGGCATCAGGACTCGATCCAAGGAAATGCTGGAGAGGCTATGAGAGTCACAGTCCCTGTGGATGTCAGTTTTACAAGGAAGACTACTAGACAGGCTCCAGAGGCAAAATGTAAGGTGTTAGGCAGGAAACTGTTGATAAGGAATCTCAATTGTAGGAGTCCCTGGAATACTCCAGTACCTCATGTGAGGACATACATGGTAGCAAAATCTCTAAGCAGAGATGAGAAAATGGTATGAAGAAGGGCATTTCAGATTCAATGAGGGAGTTTACACAGGATGAATTTGGCATTACATAAACAGGATGGGAACCAGGCTACCAGTGTCAGAAATCTAGTTAAACTTGGGTATTATAAAAAGCTGGAGCAAAAGCACATATTTAGATTGTTCCATCTTCTGGGATGGGGACACTGCATCTTTCAAATATGGCATAGAAAATGTTCAGGAAAACTTTAACAGAAAATTACACAGACTAGAATGCTAAGCTTTGAATGAAAATATTGATATAAAAAGCACAGGAGAAACTGTGTAGGAGAGAATTAGTGGAATACTATAAACTCAGTAAACTATAAAGGAAAACCAAGTAGAAGAAAGAATTGTACTGCATGTTAAAGAAGATTCAGTTTCAGATGAAAGTGAAAAGTTAACTATATCAAAAAGACAAAATGCCTGTGATTGAAATGCCAAGGTCAAATAGGAAAAATACATCACTAAGACTCTATTACTATTTATCTGACCACAGTGGTGATAGACTGTAAATGCTGAAAGGCTATGAGAGAATGTAGAACATGTTGATGATAAACATAATATCAAGACTAAATACCTAGACATCACTGAAAACTGCTTCCTGCATTAGTTCCTCACAATTGCCCATGCAATCAAGGAGTTCTCTGTCTGTCAAGCCTGTCTGTGACCAAACCAGGTGAGGTTTCCCATCAGGGGAATTCAGAGAGCCCCTGAATATAAAGCCATTAGTTTATTGTCATATATATACAACCACATGAAGTCTGTTCTTTGAATTTCGTATAATTTCAGATTATTTTACCCATGCATAAATAGAGGAGCCACAAGAAGAGAATCCAGACACACATCCTCCTCTCACAAACTCGAGATGTATTACATCAAAAGCATGGCTTCTAAAAAATGGTAATTTCGTGTAAAAATAACAATAAGCTGCACTGTGGCGCATTTGCTTGCTAAAAATGACAAAAAAACTATCAGATGTCCACAGAGAGTTTAACTGATTGCCAAACCAGTTCCTTTTTCTGTTCAAGATGTGTTACCTTTTTGCACTAGTACTCATTGAAACATCCTATTTTTTATAGAGTTGAATATTCCTTTACACATATAGCATGCACGGACACAGACACACAAACACAAGTACAGATTTTTTTATTTCACAGTGTGATGCAACTAATTTGAAATTGTTCTTGGTAACACTCAAAAAGCTAATATGTTTTCAAATTAGGCTCTTGAGGTTTGATCATGCTCTCATTAGAGGCACTAACGAAACACTCAGTGATTTTACCAAGAGCCAGGATTTGGTCCTTAGGAAGATAGGAAAACTTAATATTAAGCATTGCAATTTTCTTAAAAGATGTTATCGCTATTTACTGATTTTCAATACAAGCATCTCAGTAGTTGGATCATTTGTTATGATAAGAAGTTCTGCAGATGCCTTAGGCTTTTTTGAGTTTCTTTTTATTTTCTTGTCTGGTAGAAAAATAAATGCTCAATGAACGGGGCAGTTTTAAAGTCATTTTCATGTGTTTTAATTTACAGGTTTTTATAACATTGCAGTTGCT
The DNA here is from genome assembly GCF_000696875.1 of Nestor notabilis. Classification (NCBI taxonomy): domain Eukaryota; kingdom Metazoa; phylum Chordata; class Aves; order Psittaciformes; family Psittacidae; genus Nestor; species Nestor notabilis. Next base: position 84,788 of record NW_009918691.1, read on the forward strand.
ATGTGTAATTTCTAAAACCACAATAACTTGCATACATTAAGAGGGTTATGTGTGTGCAGTATGTCATTACTTCTGTCTCCTGCATAGCTTTTCTACATGAAAAGAGATTCTGATTCAGAATTATGAAAAATTATGTCTATAAAAACTGTATAGGAATTTGATTAATAATACTTGGTGATGTTCTCTTGAAATATTAATAATTTGGTCTTGTTCAGAACCTGTCTAATTCTGAGTATAAGCGAAGACACAATGGAGCCAGAAAATATGTCATAAATTTTAATTCAGTTTAACTGACAAGGAAACTAAGAATTGGAAAGGACTTGCTGCACTTGTTCAAACTTTGTCTGCAGTCAAAAAAATTTAGGCTTTTTAGAAGTCCTCTTTTTGCCACAAATAGGAGCTACTGAGTATTAAAGAGTTTTAAAATCCTGCCATTTTTAAGTCTCCTGATGCACAGTTATTGCATGTTCTGGACCGCATGTGAACCTATTTTGGGCATATTCACTTGTGGGAAAATAATGAAGTAAATTGCATTTATTTAAGGACTCATGATATCAAATAAAGGGCTGAAGGTAAATCAGAAATTTAGAAGGGAACAGCAATTACAACCAGTGACATACATATCCATTATAAACTTGAAATGTATTTGTATGTAGTTCACGCCTCTGTATTTGCTGTTTTATGGCTTCACTGGCAACATCACTAGGTTTAGTAGAGGTCAGTACTTTCATGGTGCTTTAATACTGCAACACCAAGATGAACAGCAGCCTAGAGCAGTTTCAGTTACAACTATAGCAATAATTAACTTATTCATTTTGCAAGCTCTATTCTTTTGGCCTCCTCTTAGAAACAAATGTGTCTATTGCCTTGAAGTCATCTTTTTTTAACCTGAGTGATGAGAATTATTCACAATTTTCCAAATTAAATCTCTCTAATGCCTTATATAAAATGACATTGAAACTTTCTTCTGCAGTTCCACTGGAAATTTCTTGCCTGACGTACATCTCGGGTTTTTATTCACTTTGTTTCCTGGCTGTATCAGACTGATGGCTCACATTAAGTAAGTCAAAAATTGCAGCTGGCTTCTTCCTCCTCCTGTCATTTTCAAATAATAACTGTCTGGCTTTAATCATATATGTTTCTATTTAAATAGTTGTAGGCTTCATACAAAAATTATTAAATGAGATTCTCTAGCTTGTGTTAAATGGAGAAACCCATTCATGGCTTTCTCATGCCTCCAGGCTTGAAAAGCTAATTCTGTAAACCCATATAACTCAGGGCATTAGTCAATCTCTAACAAAGATGATCAGGAGGTGACGTCCCTTGATCAAGTTATTCCAGAATTAGCCCCTGCAATGTTCCTTGGCCCCTTTGCTAAAGCATCTAGTTTAGCATTTTCAGAGTCGCAATACTGTATTAACATTGATAACAGTAACATCTGAACTTGCTGGAGTGTCTTGCTCATGACACAGGATGGTTTGAATTTGTATGCTGCTGCAGAAACAAAGTAATCACTGAGACAGATTATAAAATAGACTTGCGCTTAGGAACTTAATCATTTAAAGGAACATCTTTGTTATTGTGTTAGTCACATCCTTCACAAAACAAATTACTATGAGACCCACAGTATTTTTCACACTGATGTGATCCGGGCTTAGTCTCTTTCCAGTTTTTATTTAGTTTGGTGCCATTGTGCTATCAGCTATGTGTACTTATCATTTTTCAGCTGTGCTCTCTTGTGTTTCCTTACATGATCCTGTTTCTCACTTGTTCATCTCTAATTCTTTTTTCTGGCTTTCATGGTTGAACTCTTCTTTCGCCTCTCATGGTACTGCTTTAAATAACTGGTCTGCTTTAACCTGCTTTAAATAACAGGTCCAGTGCTTAGATCTGGTTTTGTGCTTCTATCACAGAGCAGGATCTTCCCACTAATTACATTCACTGTTCTGCTACTTTAGTCTTTGTTTTGAACTGTCTAACTTTTAGTTACTTAATAAAACCTTTTTAACTTTACATTCACAATTATCTTCTGGAATTTGCTTTAAGAAAGCACCTCTATACCGTTGTACATCTTACAGCCTTCAAGGTTTGACATTTCAGAAACCTTGGGAACACATCTCACATCCTGTTCCACTTCCCCTGCTCATCTTCAAAAGAAACCCCCAAAAGAAAGACTTCTTGTACCATGCAAAGGAAAACTTAGATCAATAAAACTACCGGATTTTGTCTTCATAAATTTAACATCTACTTCATATCCAATTTCCTAGTCCCCACACTGTAAGAATGAGAGCAACAGAAGAATCCTAGTAAGCTCCTACATAATTAATTTTCGGTCTTTTGGCTAGAACTGTACCAAAGTCACTTAATGTTTTAATTTAATGTGCTTTTTTCTCTCTATTTTTTATTACTTATTTCCTTAGCATGCCAGTTATCACCCTACCAGTTATACCCTACGGCATGCTGGGAACTGGGCCACTGAGCTATAGACATGTGCCTAGCTGGACTCACCCCTTTGCATCACAAAATCAGAGAAAGACAAGCAAGATAGCCCCTCAACACATCACAAACTCAAACATCAAACTGGAACACACCAATAGCTATTCTAGATATCAGCTCTGGGGCTTTAAGGTATGAAGAGCAAGCTTGTTTATGAGTGAAATGGCTGGTTAAGTTTTTATGGTTTCTCCTGCCAGCTTCCCCAGCAGTGAGAAGAGCAGCACCCTGGCTCTGTGTTAGATGGTTAAGATAAAAAAGAAAAAACAGTTGTATGTGAGGACTGGTCTGCAAATCAATCACATCATTTTACAGGCCCATTTCACTGTATGACACCACTTATCTCTAACAGTAGCCATCATATCCTCAAGAAAACCATACTCAAGCACCCTCCTTGTCAGTTGGCAGCAGCTGCTGAGGGTAAAGCACATTCAAGGAGCTGAGTGTTTCCAATTTCAGGTGGAAGACAGTGAAATCTCTAAATAACTCCTGTAATCAAATATTCCAAAGGCAGCAAGAACAGAAGAAAAACTTTAGCTCTGGAATATCAAAGACAATCTGATGGAAAAATACCTGACTCCTCTCTAAATTGCTGCTCTGACAGAAGAATGTGGAACGCCATTTTCTAGTTCTCTATAGGTAGATGACCTCTTTATTACTTCTTACACATTGCTCCATTAGTCAGCTTTGCTTTTTCTGATTCTAACCCTCAGCAAAGAGTTCTGCAGACTCTGCTAATTGTTGCCAAAAAAAATTTCAGTGTTGAGAATTATTTCTGGATCATTGCAATTGCCTGTCACTATAAGTAAAGCCATTACCTGGAAGTACTTTCCATATAACAAAGCAGTTCTTTATCATTAGTATGGTCTTGTATGAGGAAAGAAATGCAGTGAATTTGCTAAGAATATTCTTAAAGCTGTTGTTCTAAACCTTGCATAGAGAACTCCTGTAGGAAAAAGAGCATCACTCCACTGTTACATGCCTTCAAAATCATCAGATGCTAGAGGACGTGCAGTATGGATCACTTTGTGAGTACCAAACAATTATGGGAAATGTTGCTGACACATCCTCCACCAAGATTTAATAGGGTAGATTTGTCTATAAATATCATGCTAAAGTTTGTTACAAGAATTATAATTATTTCCATTGGCAATCACTCTCTCTTCTTTCCTTTACCCTTTCTCTCCTCCTTTATGTCATATATAAAAATAGATACACACCCAGAGATGACATCCTGCTATACATGGAATCCACATGTCACCAGTCTTTGAAGATAAACGCATGAAGCTCCAGCTAGATGTAGCAGAATAATGAAATGTGCATTGCTCAAAGTTTCTTTCTAATGCAGAAAATGATAAATGAAAGGATGCATGTGGAGATCACTTGAGATAACTAAGACAGATAGATTAGATGTTACTGACAGGATAGGCAGCCAAAATCATACTGTTAAAAGTTGGTGTGTTATTTTTCTAAAATATAGAGAAATAAACAGTGGAGACACAGAAGTGACACAAGAAAGCCTGTCACAGCAGTGTCTGTGCAGCTCTGTGCCTCCTGGGACCACTTGTAGGTGGGAACTAAGAACTGGACTTGGAAGAGCAAATTAGATATACTATGATTGAGATATCAGCTAAGTAATCAGTAATATTTTTCTCATTACAGTATTATAACATGATCCTGAAAATATTTATTACCTCCAATATTGTACAGTAGCATGGAAAGAAGAAAGTGATTAATGTGACTGCTCAAAGAAGTAAGTAGTGCATTTGGTATATATGGGCAGAATCAGGTCCGTCTTTAGGTTATATGAAATATTTACAGGATAGGAGTTCTGAATTTCATTTTGAAGTTGCAATAAAAGATGCCAGTTCCACAGGGAACTTCGTGAAGAAAAAAGAGGTAATTCTCAGAACACAAGAATGGTTATATTTTTGAGATAAATTTTTTAGAATGAAATTCCTGAATCATATGATTTAATTTTGAAAACATTTTTAACATTTACACATTTCTCATGAGTTTGCTCTTACATAAGACTGACCCAACAGAGAATATTTTATAAATTTAATTTCTTAGCTTGCAAAATAACAGAAACCAAAATTACAAATAAGATTTAGGAAAAAAACCCTTGAACTAAACATATTAATTTCTCTTTCTCATCTCCCTGCCACCCTTGCATCACCACACACTAAAATCCTGATGGGAATTTTCATTAACAGCTCAAAACAACATTTGACTCTGTGGAAAAATGTTTACTAAATGCACTGAATCAGTGAAATGCATTTCATCAAGGCAACAGTAAAAACAAAAAAGTTTCATGATAATGGCACTCAGTACTATGTAGAATATCATCACAGAGCATATGTTCTTTCACATCCCACACAAATTCTTTAATTTTACCGGTAGACTGTAACTAGACAGAACTCAAACTTCACTCTTTTCTTCAAACTGTATTTTGTCAGGTTTTGTATTTTTCTCATTATCATCTTCCTAATTGTTTCTAGGTTTTGACAAATCTTACCTAAGTGTTTGAAACAGATTTTGTATAAGCCCTTCTTTTAGGAGTTAAAACTCCTAAACCTGGTCCTACAAGTTGATATTTTTCAATACATTTCCTGCTCTCTTTTTACAGCATGGTTACTCATGCTTTATTTTTATCATCTATTATTTACAAAGTGCCATGTGTTCCTCATTCTTCACAAAGCAGCGAATGTTCCAGGTCCCTGCCCAGAAAATCTTACAAGTTATGGTGAAAAGGTTGTAGACTTTTCTGCTTTGAAACCTTCTTGAATGTTATGTAACAGAACAACCAGTAGAAATGTTAACAGACCATCCCAGTCCACTGCTGGTCAAATAATAACAAATAAACACAAGGCAACACTGAGGCTTCATTTGTAACTGTAGAGCTCTAATCCATTTCCTTTCCATGGTTTCCCTTCTATTATTTCAGCACAGTGGAGCTGATGTTTACATCACAATTTGGTACACACCTAAAATGTGCATTTAGATGCTGCTCTGTCCTTATAGCTGTTCAGTGAAATCTGAATAAAAAACTTGAAAAGTGACTATGACACAAAGCTGTATTGCAGGGCATGATGTCTAATTTCTTCTGCTCTCTTAAGGTGAAATTCACCAGCATACATGGGATATCTAGTTTAAAGGAACAATAGGTCTATAAGTATAGATCTATAAATGCAACTTATCCGACCCACGTCTGAGTGCCAGAGACATGTCATTAAATTCCAGTCAATGACCTATTTTGCTATTTTCTGATACTCCAATTAAATGCCTTGAAAAGTCACTAAGACGCGGAATTGAACTTTGATTTTTCATCATTCGTTTTACATCAGCTGATGAACAGTTCATCCTGTGACAACAGAAGTTAAAACCATTACCAGGTTTCTAAATTGTCTTGTCTTTTGTGTAAGCACTTCATGTTTTCAATAAGCTTGATTTTTTTCTAACTCTTGAGAAAACACAATGTGCTTGAAGTTGCAAACATTAAAACAAACAAGTGATCCTTGATAAATAGTTTCAGCATGATAAGCAGACCAACTGCTTTTTATCAGACTAACTAGAACAGCTGTAAAAAATAGAGGGGCTTTAAGGTATGCAAACCTTTCTTTAGGTCTGAAATAACAGTTAATTTTAAAGCTGAACACAAATTATGAACACGTTACTTTGGCACATACAAGGCCTTCTGTGAGAGGTACTGTGCTAGAGTTACTAGCATAAGGGAAAGTTCTTAATGTCCCCCTATACACCATTTCTTCCCAGATATCATGCAATTGTGCCCTTCTTTCTTGCTAAAGAAAGAATTAATCTTTCTAAAACAACCAGTCACGATCCTCATGATCTCTTCATATCAGTTGTTAAGTTGCACAGTACTACGAGGCCACATCTCTGACTTACATAACCACATTATTGTATTTGCTTCATTATTCTCCAACAAAGTTTACATGTATTTCAATGTCAGCTTTGCTTTGTGAATGCAGCAGCACATGGCACCTTGTAGCAGTCACTTGAGGACGTGAATTGTTTGCAGCATGCTAATACAATGAATAATGCTGAAATATGGATTAAAAAAAACCAAACCAAAAACAAAAATAAAAACAAAACAAGAAAGAGGAGGTGAACTATGTGAAGAAATTAACTTTGTGACAGTGTTTTGGCTACAAAAGAAGTCCAAGGCCACACGGCAAGGTTAGAGGAAAAGTCCTGTTCTGGAAGTAAAGAAAATAAAGATTATAGTCTCTTCTCAGTTCTATTCTTGCTTGAGCAGCTAAGATTTAAAATTGTGAGAGAAATGCAGGGTGGTGATGGAATAAATGCAACTGACTTAACTTGAAGCTAAATTCGGTTCTTTTAATCCTCTGTTAGGTTCCTGACTGAACCAAGGAAAATAACTTTGGTTTGAGGCAAGGTGTATTTCTTCTGCCAGTCCTTAGGCTTTGTGGGCATAACAGAACACAAAAACAAAGGAAAAAAAAAAGGCCTCAGGAGTTAACAATCCAGATTCAACATATCTCATATGTTTACAGTAACCAGGAAGCAGCTAATCATCTTTCATTTCTAGTAACAGCTCAGTTCCTACAGGATGGCCAAGTGAGAATTGCTTGTAATTACTGATTGCAGGAAGTGATTACTCACTTCCCTGGACTAAAAAAACTTTGGCTTCAGCCATACCTAAGATGTTTAGGTATTTCTGGGCTAATATAAACACTCTTCTGATTCTGTTTGGAAATTGAAAATTGTATTTTGAGAAAGCTGGTTTACTTAAATGACAAATGATCTTGCATTTCACAGAGAAGACTTCAAAGTTGGAGTTGTCAGTACTTCAAAGTTTCCTAAGTCATTTAACTTTCCTCTGAGATTCAGTACATTCCACTATCAAATGAAGATGATAACTTATATCATCATGACATTTCAAGCCCAAATTCATTAAAGTTTCTAAAATGTTTTGCAGTGCTTAGGAGAAAAATATTACAGAAATTGGAAGCATTTTTATTATACTAATGAGATGAAGAGTGAGATATTTACAGAGCTGTCAGCCCCTCTTTGAAGGGATTACAGGTGGTTTAAAACTGTAAATTTAAAAAAAAAAAATCTGAATAGATATTATTTGCTGCAACTGAAATACATATAAAAGCATATTGAATGCACAGCTCCCAAACCCCTTGGCTGAGCTGGCCTTAGCTCTTCACATTTACATCTGAAATTATATACCCATACTATATATTATATGGAAAGGAGTAACTCATATGTTGCCTTTTATCCTAAGAAAGTGCTGTGAAAATTAACATGCAGTTAGTTATACACAGGAATCATGACTAGAGCTTCATAGCTTAACAGTTCACAATGACTGCTCAACAGGTTAGAGTAGAAATAAAGGGTAAGCAGGGAAGGCAGCAGGAGTGCTGAGCGCATGGGAAGGAGCTAGAATTAAGGTGGGCAGAACATAATGGTTTAAATTGGAATTTAGTCAAGACAGCAGAGCTAACATGCCAGTAATGTAAGAAAACTGAGATGCAGGTACAGTAGATATTTTGATCACTATTACTTCACAGTTCTTGCAGTGTGATAGCACAATCTGTTACCATGAACAGAATTGTGAAATTTTAATTGAACATATTAAAGTCTCTTTATCCATTACTGGAGTGATGGATTCAATATTACACAGTCTAAGTGCATTTTCCGAACCTTTAATGGAAACACCACTCAGTTTTTGAACTAAAGTTTGCACAAATCATGCTTCATCAGCAATTTGCTTGCTTTGATTTATGAAGAGGCACCCAGACTGGAACATCAGCATCCCAAATCAGCTGTTGGAAGGATTTACAGCACACTAGAGACACCCTGTGTGTAACAATGAGCACATACACACCAAGCAAGGTTTCCCTAGCAAACAGAAACAACAGATGAGTAATAACATGGATTCTGTTGGAAATCACTCCATACTTCAGAGAAGGACAGGAGTTTTGAGAACTTGCAAGGTAGAGAGAGAAAGACATGACCCAAACTTTCCTCCAAAGTGTCTCCATCTATGTGTTTGGTTACAGGACAAAGCAGAATGGTATGCTGTAATCCAAATAAAATGAGTAAAGGGAAATGCATTAAAAAATTAAGCTGCTGTCTCTTCCTTGGACCTATCCAGTAGGTTTTTTGCCAAAGTACAAATTCTTTAGATACCCTCCAGCTTCCAAACGTCAGCAATGATTTTGCTCTTCATCAGCTAGACACTTCCCAAGTTAATTATTTTGCCATGAACTTCTCTAACCAAATCTCCCAGCACGCACTGCACCTCCCTCCTTGTCTCATAAATCAGGGACCTTACATACTACCTGTATTCTCCTTCATATCTAAGCAAATGCATATGTCTACTACACATGATATCTTAATCACTGGCACTTTCTGGCGAAAAGTTTCAACATCTGCTGTATCTTAATTATAGTATCTCAAGGGACACTAGCTGACTTCCCATTAGTTAGCAAAGTCTTTCCTATTAGGAATTCTTTAGAGGCCAAATCATTTATCTTAATATTGCCACAACACAGCAGGTGAAATACTCCAATGCAGCAAAGCAGCAAAGACCTATTTGCCTTCCAAGCCCTTCATGTAAGATTTACTTACTAAGCCTACAACAGAGGAGGCAAATACGCCTCTACAAAAAGATGAATTCCACCTCAAAAGTGATGCAGTCATTCAGTAAAGAGCAGGCCTAAATTATCACAACTCTATTGTCATGAAGCTAGGAGAATTTACCCCCTGCTGAGGATCCGCTCCAGGATTTTGCAGCTTTTATTGCTGTGTATGTACTGCAGTAGTGAAAGGTTGTCTGTCATGATGAAAGCATAACACAATGATTTGTTTGTGTTTCTAACTCTGGTTTTATATGTGACTGTTACTCATTGCTTTCTTTTTCTAACCGCATCTGCTTTTGCTATTTTCTGAATCTGAAATCCCCCATTAAGACGAATCGTCAGTAACAGCCTTTATCACTTTCCACTGGTGCTGGAACACGTGCAGCTCATTACATGCACACACCTCTGTCCCAGTTTACAACTGAGAAAACAGAAGTAGGGAGACTGTGTTAGTGACAATTTTAAAGAGAAACAGTGCTAGGACAAGATTAGATTATGTAAGTTCCTGGTCTAAGTCCTGTGTTTACCTGACGAGATAACATTCCCTGACAAAGTGAGGAAGTGTTTCTTTCTGAAAATGATGCAAAAACATCATTGCCAAGAATAGAGGATTCACAAAAAGTGAATATTGAAAACACGTCATGTAACAACAGCTAGGAATAAAACTTTAATAAGTGTTCTCCTTTAAAGCTTTATTTTTATGCTTTACTCAGTTACACAACTCCACAGAATCACTTTTATATAGTTGCTTGTAATGAGTAGGGTCATTTTTGGGGATGAGATTTGCAAAAGCACCAAGGGATCTCTGAGTGAAAATCTCATGTCTTTCTGTGAGAAATTCATGTTTGCTTTGAAAATCACCTCTTCTGAATTTGGTGTGGGTTTTATTCTGTTTTTGCCAACAGAAACAGAATTAGTCAAACTGGTCAAAGCCAAAGTAAAAATATTTTTCCTGCCCCCCATTAGAGTCTTATATTATTGTATGGAGATGAAAGAAACCCTAAAATAAAATTGGTTTACCTGACACTGACAAACTAGAAGTCAGCTTTCAGAATCAGTTTATCAAAAGACAGACTTCAGAGCCCAGCCGTGCACTTTAATCACTTGTTTCACAGGTATGAAAAGAGACATTTCTCATATAGGCATAAGACATAATTGATTACTCTTGTCATATTTCAGCATGTTAAACTGGTGTTTGCTGCTGATATTCTAGATCACAAGATGTGCATTTTCTAAAGAACTTTAAAATCTACAGTGAACTTTTCATTCTACGTCAAAGGACCTCAATCACTTTTGTCTACTATCAATAAATCCCAAAATTTTAAGATAGGTATTTTGTTACCAACTGGAGAAAAGATAAAACACGTTTCCCCTCTGTACAGTCAAAATGAATACCACTGTTGTAAATATGCTTTGAACCATTAAATCATGACCCTGAAACACAGGTTATTTATGAATGACAGAGAAGCCAAAAGGAAAGATTCAGCAGAATTTGTTTGTGGTGGACTAGTCTTAAACACCTAGTCTCATATTTAAAAAGTCTCACTATTTAAAAATTACTTAGAATCACAGAATCATAGAATAGCTAGGGTTGGAAAGGACTTTAAGATCATCTAGTTCCAACCCCCCTGCCATGAGCAGGGACACCACACACTGTATCGCCCAAGGCTCTGTCCAGCCTGGCCTTGAACACCTCCAGGGTTGGAGCATTCACAACTTCCTTGGGCAACCCATTCCAGTGCCTCACCACCCTCACTGTGAAGAACTTCTTCCTTATATCTAATCTAAACTTCCCCTGTTTAAGTTTAAAGCCATTACCCCTTGTCCTACCACTAGAGTCCCTAACTTCCTTGCTATTAATTGTGTCTAGCCATTTCTATGAGAGTAGGAGAAAAGATGAACTGAAGCTGGTACATTAACATAACCTGCGACCCTGCAGCTTTTCCCTTAGCAGGTGTCCACTGCAGCTTCCCCCTCCAGCCTGTGCTGGAATCAAATGGGGATCAATTCTCTCATCAGCTAGGTGATGTACATACCTCTCTGCATGGTTGCCTTTCTTGCTGTGAAATACTGTAAAATACAGAGATCATTGCGCTGGCTCTCCACATGACACTGAATCAAGCATAAAGAATACCAAATGACTTAAGCAGTGACACTGAATCACTCAGGGACTGGCCCAGTTGGACTGAAAAATGTAAGAGCACCTTTCATATTCAAGCATCTGAGCAAGGATGTAAGGTTGAGCTGATGGGACAGACACATGTTCAGGATTCTACAAAGTCAGGTGCTTCCTTTTCAGCAGCACATATTTTTGTGTATCAGCAACCAATTCCTGATCTGTGTGACAGGAACGCAGATGTTTCAGGGGTAAAAAAAAATAGAATCGTCATCGATGAAAAAATATTCTTACATGTTGAAACTGAGCATTCATTATGAAAAATCAACATCTGAAACATGAACTTCCTGCTCAGCAGAAAAAAGTAATGACTTTGAGAACCAGCGCAGCATAGGAAGGCCAAAAGCTATACTGAAAAATGGGCACTGAGGGAAGCACATGTACCATCTGATATAGGGCATATGTGGGAAATTAGCCCTGGCTTCCCAGAAGAGCCCTCCCAGAGGAACATCAACTGTCTAGAGGAAACGGACTGAGGTTTAGGTAGGCCACATGTAGGGTTTCAATGCTGCTGCACTCACACAACAAAAAGTACAGCTTTATAACTGTTTCTGGGCAAGGTGCACAGATGGGGCGGGGGGGAAGCTTCTTTAATATTCCACACTGAGCATGAAAGCAGGATTCATACACGTGCACGTGTGAAGAAACACATATTTAAGGAATCCCAGCCTTTTTCTTTATTTAGTAGGAAGTTGTATGGTATGAGGGATAACACCATAACCTGGGAATCAGTAAGAGCAGGTACTAGTCTAACATCTGCCAGTGTCCTACTGAGTAGTCTTGAGTAAATCAGTTTAGAGATTACAAACCCAGTAATTACAATGATCATTTTTTTGTTCCTATAACATAAGTATAGGTCTACTCTAAATCATTTCCTACTTCAAGCAGAATAAATTTTTCAGAAAAAAAGAGCAAGTAATCTTGATATTAAAAACTCCAGAGAATTCACAACGATCCTTTTAAAACAATTTCAAAGGCTTTTTACCTTTATTATTAAAATGTCCACCTAAAGTCTATCAGTGCCTTACTTCCAATTTTCCACCATTTTACTTTGCTATGTTGAAAACATAACATGCTATGTTGAAAAGTTCTCCAGTATCATACTCTGTTCCTCATATAGATACAGGCTGGGATAAATTACCTTTTCTTAAACTAAGTAGGTTCATGCCCTTGAGTATCTTGCTGCACAGAATGTCCAACCCATTAATCATTCTCTAAGCCTTTACCAACTCTGTATTCCTTTTTGAAACATGAATCTGAATCTTCACATGCACTCAGATATTTAGGAAGTTACCACATCACTACTGACTCAGAGGTAGCACAATGTCATGGTTTCTGTTTGAAATTTCTCTTTGGGCCTTTGGCCAACGTGTAACAGTGAAATCCCAGTTCCAACCAATTATCTATGATGATCTCCCAGACACTTGCAAATGTAAGCTAAATTATTTGCTCACATATATGACAAAAAAAAACAAACAAAAAAACCCACAAACAAAAAAAAAACCCCCAAACTAAACATAACCAAAAAAACCAAACCAAAACCCATATATATATGTATACGGGTTTACCTTCAGTTTTACTAAAGTGTATGATTTATGGATCACTTCATAAGCTAACTTCATTTCCAAAGTCCCTAACTTTATTCCATCTACATAAATTTATCATTAATTATTTTTTAATATTTTCCAGTCATTAAAAGTAACAGGAAACAGAGCATAGTCCAACATATTAGGAATCATACAAGATAATGATTCCCACTTTGCATATGAAGACTACCAGATAAGCAGTTTTAATTCCCTTTAATATATTGCCCAGTTGAATTTGCATTATTCTTATTTCTTAATCAAAGGTTGTGTGGTACTATGACAAATGCCCTAAGAAAGCCCATTACATCAGCACTACAACATTCATCAACCAAAACTCATATATCATAAGAAAGCTATTGAATTAGTCTGACAAGATATATTTTCCATAAACCAATGAGAACTGCCACAAATTACATTATTCCTGATTATTACTTTACTAATAATGTCCCATATCAGTCTTCCATTATTTTGCCAGGGATTGGCACCAGGCTGAAGGCCTGTAATTACTCAGCCATGCCACTTAACATTCTGGCACAGTATTTGCCTTCCCAGTGCTGTATCAATTAATAAAAATCAACATTAACAGTCCAGAGACATTCTTAAGTGGTTCCTTGAATACTCCCTGATGAACGTTATTGGAACTGCTGATCATAAAGTGCCTTAACTTGAACAGAAGTTGTTTAACAACCTCCACAGTTAGTGGTAAAATGAAATTTCCCAATCCCTATCTCTACCTGTACAAAATGCAGATAACAGCACTTACTCCCAAAATGCATTAAGATCAGTAGTTTAAAAACAATTCATAAGAGCTAGGTATTTGAGGCTTTTAACTCCTCTGTATTGCAGTATCTCTCCAGTGATTAAGAATATTTGTACTTCAACAAATAAATCCTTCCTTCTTTTCTGTTGAAGAGGATCTGAGGTACAAATCATTCTTGTATCTTTTTCATGCTGACTACCCAGAATTTATACAGCAACATTACCTTTCACTGCCAGGAAATCCCTTATGTAACTCTGTGGAGCCACTCTAAATGGATGCTTCACTGAATCCAGTAATTTCTCAAGGTTTGTCGAGTGCAACACATAGTGAAGCAGCTAATATGGTAAGAGGAATATGTGTCATCTATATTATCAATAATCATAAGTGGATAAAACCTAACTAAAGAGCAAAAATTTTCACTTTGAGAACTGTAAAGCATTTTTGTACTCAAGAAACAATGATCAGAAGAAAATGCTTGCAAATCTTCCTTGCATTTGTGGGTTAGCATTCTTTAGGTACTGGTACTACGTAAACATTTTTAGCAATATTAAACCACCTAAACTAGATTTTCATTAACTCTATAAGCAAGTATTCTATGTAAGTAAGTTTTCCTAACTTCAGGGTAAATTAAGAGGTTTATATTGCACTTACTGATGTAATGGCGATGTAGTGCAGGCATAGCAAAGCTAGCTTTAAACCAAAGCCAGCTTGGATATTGGCACCCATCTGGCCACATACCCCACAGAGCTTGATTTAGGTAAATGCCTGCATATTTATGCAGCTTCTAAAACATGTTTTGGAACTCCCAGAGAGCTACACGCTGTTAAACTATTACTGGTATCTGAAAGAAAAAAACTTAGATTTAAATTACCTAAAATGGTCAGCTGTAATCAGAAGTCTAACAGACCTAACACCACTGACAGGAAAACACAGGCTTGGAATGCAAGTTAGCTGTTTTCAGAATAACTACCCATTATTAAATTTACCCTCAGATACGCTGAGCGCAGACTGAAGCCATCTCAAGCATTAAACAGGACTTGTAAAGAGGTACAAACATGGTGCTTAGCATTACAAATAGGGGAAAGGTCAGAAATCTTACTTCTAATTACAGCAGAAATACTATAACAATCAAACAGTTTAAGTATCTAGAAGACGACAACAGGATGAGTAACCAGCAATGCAGACTGTTTTCTCTGTTCAATAGGTTAGCAGGCATCATACACAGGCAAAAAGAGACTAGATATTTTTAGTAAGAACTTTGTGATATTGTCATAAACAGCTGGGAGAAACTTCTAGAAAGATCACTGTTAGATGGTTGTGTAACTCTACTCAGAAAACAGTTTTGATGATTCACTGTCAAACTAGGGGGGTTTCCCAAGTGGCATTCCACAGAACTGCATATAATTCAGAATTCTGATTAATGATTTGACCAAAAGAATAGAAAGCGTATTTGTTAAATTCACAGGCATCATGAAGATGAAAAAGCCTGTGACAACAGGGCAAGGATGCAATCAGAATTTTAAAATGTCTTGATAAAGTGGAAGAATAGTTTTAGACAAGTAGGATATAAGTTAGTAAGTACAGTGGCAAAATTCTACACTTAGGTAGAACTAGTTAACAAAAAAACCCAACAAGGTAGGTAAGTAAATGATTCAGGAATATCACCAAAGGTAACAGCAGATCACAAGCTGAACATGACTCAACAGTATCATGGTGTTGCAACATCACACAGGAGAGGTATAAACAGAAATACTACATGTAAAACATATGAAGAAATTTATAGTCTCCTCAACAAGAGCAGACTAGAGTACTTGTCCAGTTTGGGTCATTACTTGTCCTGGGTTCAGCTACAGCAGTCATTTTTTCTCCTTCTTAGTAGCTGGTGCAGTGCTGTGGTTTTGACTTTCAGTCTGGGAACAATGCTGATAACACCGATGTTTTTAGTTGTTGCTCAGTAATGTTTACTCTGACCAAGGACTTTCTCAGTCTCATGCTTTGCCAGAGACGAGGGGAAGCCGGGAGGAAGCAGAGGCAGGACACCTGACCCAAACTGGCCAAAGGGGTATTCCATACCACAGCACGTCATGCCCAGTATATAAACTGGGGGGAGTTACCCGGAAGGCCCAGATCGCTGCTCGGGTCGGGCTGGGTATCGGTCAGCGGGTGGTGAGCGGTTGTGTCCTCTCCCCTTGTTATTCCTCTTATCATTATTATTGGTAGCAGTAGTGGTTTGTATTATATCTTAGTTACTGGAGAGCTGTTATCTCAACCCGTGTGAGTTACATTCCTCCGATTCTCCCCCCCATCCCTCCGGGAGGGGGGGGGGAGGAAAAAGGGGGGGGGGGGGGAAAAGGGGGGGAGGGAGTGATCGAGTGGCTGCGTGGTTCCAAGTTGCCAGCTGGGCTTGAACCACGACATTACTGAGGTAAACCAGTCTAAGGAAAGTAAAGGTAAGAAAGATGATCACAATCTAGAAAAGCTAACTTATGAATAAGGTTTAAGGAACTGTGATTGCTTACTCTAGAAAAGAGAAAATTGGGGGAGATGTAATAATTTTCTTAAAATGTGTACAAAGCAGCTACAAAGGGAAAGGGACTACATCCCTCTGCACACCAATTTTGGCTAAAGCAAAAACTAAAGAGGGCATAAACTTCAGCAGTGCATATTTAAGTAAGGTCAACAGTAAAAACTTTCAAATAATAGGATAGTTAAGCACTGGAGCCAATTATCCTGGGGGTTGTGGACTTCCCACATTTTGTGACTTTTAATAAGAGGTTGCAGAATCAACCCTAATACATTTATGCTACACTGCAATCATAGTAACTGCAGCTGACGTGTATGCTTGGAGGTGCTAAATCTTCCATGTATCTTTTTTCTATTTGATAAATGAGGGATGGTCAGTTTACATTTATGCTACACTCACATAGATGAAGCCTTTATCCATGCACTCTGTTTCAATGGAGTCAGTGAGAAGTTTGTGTTTACTTCAGCAGAAGCATGCCAGGATCCAAATTCAGGAAAACTTAAGAGCATTAGCCATTTGGCCACTGAAATGTAATCAGGTGCATGGGGAAAGTGGAGAGACATACTTTCTCTTCCTTTCTTTTCTAAATAGGCAGAAGATCCCTATTTTATGAGGCATTTCTGAGTGGAAACAGTGTTAATGCACATCAAAAACAGCCTCTGCAAACAAAGATTTCCTTTGCTAGGAATATATGGCTGGGCATACAACAGCAGCTATGGTGGTAGCAAATACAACCAGAGAGGATAAAGGCAGAACAGATATACTAGAAGGCCATTTCCTCGCCTTATGATTTTATATGTGTGATATGTTAACGCATAACCATGACTTGCATCCTCCCTCAAATAGGCCACATTCTGCAGTGCTACCTGCTGCCAAACTCAATACAAATATATGTGAAAAGCCCACCTGAAGCCCACTTTTCCCCAGGTAGCTACAATTATTCCACAGTTTGTTTCAGATATAGGCATAAGTGGCACAGACTATGCAGTAGCAGTAACCTTGCTCCATCATATACCACCACCTGTACAACATGTAGGCCTGTGCAAACAGGGGTGCAACTGGACCTCTCCCCCTTCTGCCCGCTCTCGGCAATTACCCTAAGCAAAAAATTGGGGTAACAATGGGCATACTGTACATAAAGTAGGGTAACAACAATTTTAACTGAAATAGGACTGAGGTGTTTGTAATTATGCTGGTTATACTCTGGAATAATGTGGCATTTTTCTTCATTCTGTTGACAAGTTCTAGCCTGGTATTTACTGACAGACGTGGAGTTACAGGTGAATAAAACTGGTGCAAATCCAATGAAAAATTATGCTATTAGTATTCTACTCAGACTATTTACAATCTAATTGCTATTTGTTACTGTGACTGGTGGTTTTTACATTGAGTCTTGTTAATTAAATGTTTTATATGCACCATTAACAAAACTTAGCTTTTCAAAATTAATTTAGGATTGTGTGTTGCTCAAATTTATTATTCATTAAAGTATGCAAAGCATCTTAAACACTTCCTTTACATGCATTCCCTAAACACACATAAATCATGTTAGCATATAAAAGCAATATGCAAATACACATAATATAATTAGCACTTTCAATGATGTGTAGTTATACCGTTCATATCTTACAACTGCAATTGGAAAAGTATGAAGTGTAATTAGAATCTGTCAGAACTAACAATATTATAAATCCTGAGCTCTATGTTATTAATAAGATTTAAAACTATTAATACATTAAAAACAGAATCTAAAATTCACAGGTTTTGCACCTCAGTTGAGCCTAAGAATAAGCTAGGTTATTTTCCGTAGTTAATTTTTAATCAGCTCCATGTTTTCACAAATTAGGCGAACTATTTTCAGTTAGCAGAAAATATTATTTATGAAAATATTTATTATTATTAACATTTGTAAGGATCTATTTCTTCATTAAATGCAGGTGATAGGCCTAAATGAACCCAAGGAGTTTCCATGAATGCAAATTACTTATTATCTCCATGGTTACATGAGCTAATAGACTGACATTTTATATAAGGTATATGCATCAGAACATTAATCTACTATTGAACAAAGCAGTAAATCTGTGTCTTTATGACTAAACATATGCTGTTGTTGGATGCTGGCAGTACAATCTGTTGTCATACATGAGAAACACCAAGAAATTCAGAGAGGTAAGAGAAGCACAGTAGAGTGATGGATACAACTTGCTGTGGGTGAAGAGGTCCAGGTTCCCCAAGTGCTCTCTCCAAGTCTTGTTTCTGAAGCTGCAGCAATACAGCAAATCCCAGGCAATGGCTGCCCCAACACCACTAATCACCACCCTCATTTTGAATTTAAAACTCTTCCATTGAACACTGCTGTTCACAGCCTGCAGCTATGGAAGATCACTTTCCTTGAAGTCACCTCTTGCCCACCTTCAGAAAAGCATCCATATTAAGGAAGAGCTTGTAACTGTAACTACATGTTTCACACTGGGCATATGTTCGCTTTTCTGCCTTGGAATGTACAGGTCTGTTTATCATTGCATGATTTCCCTAATAAAAATCATGATTTGCCCTTGCCATGTGGTTTCCTGGCATAGACACCAGATATTGACATTCCAGTCACTTTGTCAATGAAGATTACTGCAATAACTGTTCTTAACTGGAATTTACATGTATTGCCTTGTACAGTTTCAGTCAGTGATTTAAAACTACTTGTTAAATTTGCAAGATGACATAAATATCAGTAAGGCCTAAAGGAATGAAATAACTGCTGCCTCCCCATGGGAGATAATGTCAGGTTTTTGACAATAACTAGGTAACTGTTATATTCTCCAAAAACACCCTGTGTATATCTGAAAATGCCCCTGCGCTCCTGTTACTACATCTAGGCTTCCTAATAGTCCTAATTCCCCCAGAAATGTATTTGAAAACAAATTCTGAACACTTATGTGTGAAATAAAGGATTTTTATTTGACTTTTTCAAAATTTCCCCTGGCAATTTAATATTAATTAAAATCTGTTGAGCCATATGGTGACTCTTCTTTCTCTTAACAAACATTATGACTTTCATATTTTCTACCCTGATTTTTCCCATTTCTGCCATAACAAACAACAAAGCTCAGAGAACTTGTAGCGCAGAGACATCACTGATTCGAACACTAATGCAGCCACACAGACAGACCAAAAGGACCACAACAGAAAAATGTTCTTAAAGCATTTAGGCAAGCGAACCTTTGGTGATTAAACATGCCCTGTAACAAAACAGACCTTCACATCCACAAATAGAGCAGAGTCACAGACAGCATGGGTCCTGGCACTCACCTCTTTCTAAGCTGGAAAGAACTTGCCTTTGTATTTATATTTATGTCACAGAATTGCACATTAATTTTTTTGTCCCATCCTCTGTCGCATTTTTAAAATTGTACTCCAACTGAGCAATAAATATCATGCATTGATTACAGATTAGAACTAACTGGAGAGAGAAATGATCTCACAGAAGCTTCTTCTAGTAAAGAGCTAGAGCAGAGAGTGCTTATGCTTGTGGAAGCACAGCACTGTGTGTGCATGTGAGTGTGGCTTGCACTGGAAGATATTTAAAGAACAGCTCCTGAAGAAGAAACCACTACATCCATCTATGCATACATTTCCATGTCTCCACTGCACAACTGTTGCTCTGCCAGCCGCCTTACTGACCTGTGCCAAGTGATTTAGCCCCTTGCTAATGAAAAAGGTAAAAGCTATATCTACCTGGTGTTACTGGATCAGCCAGACTCTGTCAAACTGTGGCATCAGCATATCATTGCATCAACAAATTGTGAAATGAATTCACTTGCTTCTGATGCATTAGGAAAAATGCCTGTTCCAACACACACTATACCATACCACTATACTCATCTCTAGCATTTGGATCTTGCCAAATTCTACCAATGTTTGTCCCCACCCACAAATAACATTGCATGAATTCATTCCTGAATTCATAATTAATCTACTATAAGTGTACTTTTTCCTACACTATAGAAAAAAATTGAATCATGATGCATATAGTTCAATTTAGAAAAAATAAATACTGCTACGTAGTGGTGTTGACAAATGTATCCCAGCTTCCCTCAAGAAAAACAAAAGAGCCCTGTACTTAAAGCAACAACAAAAATGAAATTGTCACAAGTCTTGAAAACACTCAGCTATTGTAGAAAACTTACCCACTGACCCAGGAAAGGATAATCTGGATCTACTGTAGTCAGAGTGAAAAAGTGCACCTTCAAGATTACTAAAAGCTTAAGAGCCTGATACATCTCTGTTCAACAAACAGCAAAGACACTGAGGCTCCAAGTTTAAATAGGACTTGCTTTTTTTCATCCAGACCTAAACTTCCTTCTAAGTTGAGCACTGAGGAAGCCAAATACTTACAGCTGAAAAATCTGTGCTCCATATTTTATATTTTAAGTGAAAACACAATATTTCAAAACTCGTAATTTCATCTATGTAAGTGCAGCCACCTTTTGCATTATGCAGTGAAGTTTTACAGTAAGATACATCTAAAACATGTATGGACAATCCCAAAGACATATTTTAAGCGCATCAGCTCTTAATTGAGGTTTTTAAAGGGGCTTAAGGGATTTAGACAAAAAATATACGTTTCTTATTTCATCACCAACACATGGCTAAACTCCTAGGCTGTTCTGAAAATCTCCGTGAGCTGGATGCATATTCATTGAATGCAAGAGAACTGTCACTCTTGCTATCTATATAAAAGATAAAACTCTCAAGCTTAAGTAAAAAATTTAGTTGGCTAGATTCTGCTTGTGCCATCACTGACAACTTTACGAACTTGTGTTCTGCAAAACCTCTTTTTTTAAATCTGAATGGAACACTTCAGAAAAGCGTATTTAGCTGAAACAAGAGCTGTGATGGTACATGTACTGGTTTCAGGAATAAGAGATCTATTTTG
Organism: Nestor notabilis; assembly: GCF_000696875.1. NCBI lineage: Eukaryota > Metazoa > Chordata > Aves > Psittaciformes > Psittacidae > Nestor > Nestor notabilis. Next base: position 105,895 of record NW_009918691.1, read on the forward strand.
TATTGCTTTAGTACTGGGACGTGCTTAGAGGTTGGATTGCTCTCATCAAGCAAAAGCATCATAAAGTTTAGTGCAGTTTAATTGTAAGACTTGCGAGCTCATCTAGCAAGTTCCAGACACTGGATCTTATCTGTACTACTGAATATAGATAAATGAGGCGGGACAGCAATTTGCAAAGAAACTGAAGCAGCTGCTGTTTTTAGCAGATGGTAAGTTTAAGGTTTGAGGTGGGGGAGAGGAGAGAAAAACTGGATCCAGGATGATGCAGGTGTTGGTTGCAGGATTTAGCCAGGCCTGCTGTGCCAGTTTACAATGTCAGAACTCTGCATGTATGGACTATTATCAGAATTTTTCCTACGTGACATCATCTTTGCTAAGCGTTGAAAAACATGACAAGGCGCATTACTAAAATGCCGTTTAATTACATGCGCAACCTCAACATCCTTCTCGTTCTGCAATGCTAAACTTTTCCAGCGCTGCAGGCAGCAGCCAGCAGCTGTCTTCCAGCTACAGCAGCGATGGGGAAGTGCTGGGAGCTGGGCGCACCTGGCACCGGGTTTGGAGACAACCATTCCCTAGCGTGCCTCCGCCCCCCGACCCCTCTCCTTCCACGCGAGGAGGCAGAAGTCCAGGAGGCCTCGTGTGCCCGATGCAGGTTTTGCTGTGCCCTGGCTCTGGGACACTCGGATTTTTCTGTTCTTCTGCGTACTGCTTATTTATTTATTCATT